>NC_142744.1:3215000-3330000 GCF_051943395.1 Hippocampus bargibanti | reverse complement strand
ATCGATATATCGATAGTCCCGGTTATATCGATACTATTTCTATGCACGCACGGAGAAAATTACATGCAAACAGGGTTGGATATATCGATAGTCCCGGTTATATCGATATTTTTTCGGACTCCCTTGAATATCGATATAACGAGACTTTACTGTATATCCCTATATCGTGCCTTGCTGAAGAATCAAAACAATGGCTTCAGATTCAGAAAATATGCTTTCTTGTTACTCATCCAGTTATGAATATGATTCAAATAGTATATAATAGCCCTATATATATCCCTATATAGAACCCTATATATTGGGATATATATATAGGGCCTAAAGTACAGATGACGGCTGAAGAAACCTTTTCATCGATGGACCACTCCTGTACGACTCAGAGCTTACACAGACGAATCGCTTCAAGCGTTTCTCGACTTTTGCTTGATTCAATCTATCGGACGGTTATTCGGATAATTCGTTTTTTGGTAAGTGCATACCTGTCAACCGGCCGTATTTTGTACGATTTTTGCACATTTTTAGATCTGTGCGGCTGATGGAGAATAAGAAGTTATCACATTTAAAAGTTTTACGCTGTTATATGCTTAGTCAACATGTGTGACTCAAATACACAATTGAAGCACAGACAACCTGGGGTCAATCTGAGGTCAACAGACACAGTTTGTTAAACTGTTATCTTTATCTAGGAGATCTGGCATTGGACAGAATTTAGGACTTGGGAAACTCCTTTATCACAGGAGGAATTTACGACTTGAAACTCCTTCACAGGAAGAGCTCATTAGCCAGGTTACAAATTTATCAGTTCAGTTTGCTGTGGAAAACAAAAAAATAATTTGAACGTGTGTTCTTACGATGAATAATGTTTATAAAAAAATATGAATGATATTACGAGACAAAAAAAACACGGTGAAATGTTTCATTGAACTGATTTCATAATAAAATTCCACTTGACCGGAACTTGTCTTCTCGAAAATTCGGTTTCTTCGAGACTTTTCGCACGGACTTTTAGCCAGAGCTATCAGCGCAAATTTTGTTAGCTGACGAAGCTTTTCGGATGAGAAACGTCCGACACCTTCAAAGAAGTACAGATGACGGCTGAAGAAACATTTTCATCTACAAATGATATTGAACAATTTTTGCGTTTCCCGTACAAACCTTCTCGTATGCCGTACACAGTGATTCAAACACGGCCATGGATTTGATGCGCTCAAAAAGGACCTAAGATGATATAACTATGCTATAAAAATACTATCTATCTAGCTGGCTATCTATTTGCAATCCATTTGCTATCTATTTACTATCTAGCTACCTACCTAGCTGGCTATCCAATTGCTAACTATTTGCCATCTAGCTATCTATCTATTTGCTATTCATTTGCTATCTATTTGCTATCTATTATCGAGCTACCTACCTGGCTATCTATTTGCTAACCATTTGCTATCTATTTGCTATCTAGCTACCTACCTAGCTGGCTATCCAATTGCTAACTATTTGCCATCTAGCTATCTATCTATTTGCTATTCATTTGCTATCTATTTGCTATCTATTATCGAGCTACCTACCTGGCTATCTATTTGCTATCCATTTGCTATCTATTTGCTATCTAGCTACCTACCTAGCTGGCTATCCAATTGCTAACTATTTTCCATCTAGCTATCTATCTATTTGCTATTCATTTGCTATCTATTTGCTATCTATTATCGAGCTACCTACCTGGCTATCTATTTGCTATCCATTTGCTATCTATTTGCTATCTAGCTACCTACCTAGCTGGCTATCCAATTGCTAACTATTTGCCATCTAGCTATCTATCTATTTGCTATTCATTTGCTATCTATTTGCTATCTATTATCTAGCTACCTACCTGGCTATCTATTTGCTATCCATTTGCTATCTATTTGCTATCTGGCTAGATGGCTATGTAGATAGCTATTTATTCGCTATATGGCTATCTAGCTACTTAGCTAACTGTCTAGCTGGCTATATATTAGCTATCTGTTAGCTAGCTAGCTAGCTAGCTTTCTATCTATTCGAGTTACTTATGGGTTGAGTGAACGTTGGGCCGGATGTGGCTGCTGCTGCTCAACCGCAGAAAAACTGATCCTGTGACTGTAAAGTGATCTTGAGAGTTTTTAAAGGCGCTTATGAATGAAATATTATATATAATAATATAATAATAATAATAATATATACATTATTATAAAAAAAAAAAAAAAATCAGACAGAATACGGCCCGTTGACAGGTATGCGCCCAGAGTGATGGTCTCGGTTCACTTGACCACCGACAACCATTAAATAAAAAGATGAGAAAGAAAACAGTTGCATCACAAAAATTGATGTGTGTCACCTGAACTATATTGTGCTTAAAGGGGAAGTCAAGCCCCAGATTTAGTTCTGGTTCACCTTTTAAAACCAGTCAGTGGCAGACGTGAGGCACAGATGTAGTTGTCAGGGAGGTGGAGGTGGTGGGGGAGGGGGTGGGGGTGCACCCAAGAACATGGAGGAAGGGGTGATCGTGGTGCAAAAAAAGGGTTTCGGTCGGAAAGCACAAAGACAGCATTGATTCCGCCCTAGCTGACCTGATCTTACGATAAATTAAAAATCAAAATAAAAAAGCCCAGGAGGGAGTTGGAGATGAAAATGACGCTACCATAAAGCACTCAGCTCATGCTGCGTTCATGTTGCTAATGACGGCATGGGATGGCGAGGGACTTTTGTTCGGTGGAGGGGGGGGGGGGGGGGGTGAAATGCTAACACTGGTCATGCAAGTGATGTCACAAAAACGTCAGAAGTGCTCAAAATGGCATAACCCCAACAAACAGAACAACCACCCCATTTCCCACACCACCCAAGGGGCCCACATGGGAGAACTTACCATTAATGGGCACTTTTTAGATAGCAGATAAATAACAGGTGACGGATGGGGGGAGGGGGGGGGGCGTTACAGAGAGAGTAAGAGAGAAAGAAAGAAAGAAAGAAAGAAAGAAAGAAAGAAAGAGGGCATAAGCAACAATCCAGCATGAGAACCTGTTACAGTTTTTTTGAGTGCTACGCTACGCTATACACGGACCAGATTTGGCCCAGTCAGGGTGGGAGGAGTTTGGGGGCTGATTGATGGATGGTGGGGCAAGACCAAAATGACAAAAGTAATAAACAAAAAAAAAACATAAATAATAAAATGAAGGAATGGAAAATTTAAAGGGGCAGAGGGATGAATCAAACGAGGATATCGTAAATTGACCGTATTTTCCGGAATATAAGGCGCACCTTCAATGAATGACAGATTTTAAAACATTTTCCATACATAAGGTGCACCGCATTATAAGGGGCACCTTCAAATTAACGACATATTTTTAAAAAAATTCCATACATAAGGTGCACCGCATTATGAGGGGCACCTTCAAATTAATGACATATTTTAAAATGTTTTCCATACACAAGGTGCACCGCATTATAAGGGGCACCTTCAATGAATGACATTTAAAAAAAAAAATCCATACATAAGGTGCACCGCATTATAAGGGGCACCTTCAAATTAACAACATATTTTAAAATTTTTTCCATACACAAGGTGAACCGCATTATAAGGGGCACCTTCAATGAATGACATTTAAAAAAAAATTCCATACATAAGGTGCACCACATTATAAGGAGCACCTTCAAATTAATGACATATTTTAAAATGTTTTCCATTCATAAGGTGCACCGCATTATGAGGGGCACCTTCAATGAATGACATTTTTTAAAAAATTCCATACATAAGGTGCACCGCATTATAAGGAGCACCTTCAAATTAATGACATATTTTAAAATGTTTTCCATTCATAAGGTGCACCGCATTATGAGGGGCACCTTCAATGAATGACATTTTTTAAAAAAATTCCATACATAAGGTGCACCGCATTATAAGGAGCACCTTCAAATTAATGACATATTTTAAAACATTTTCCATACATAAGGTGCACCGCATTATAAGGGGCACCTTCAATGAATGACATTTTAAAAAAAAAATCCATACATAAGGTGCACCGCATTATAAGGGGCACCTTCAAATTAACGACATATTTTAAAATGTTTTCCATACACAAGGTGCACCGCATTATAAGGGGCACCTTCAAATTAACGACATTTTTTAAAAAATTCCATACATAAGGTGCACCGCATTATGAGGGGCACCTTCAAATTAATGACATATTTTAAAATGTTTTCCATACACAAGGTGAACCGCATTATAAGGGGCACCTTCAATGAATGACATATTTTAAAATGTTTTCCATTCATAAGGTGCACCGGATTATGAGGCGCATGAAAAATAACGTTTCTTTTAGGTGTGCATTATAGTGCAGGAAATACGGTAGTTATAATGAAAAAATGAGCAATTTTTTTCAACTATAATATATGAATAGCTAAAAGTTTTCCAAATATAAGGCGCACCACATTATAAAGCACTACAGGAGATAATAATAATAATAATACAGTAAAGTCTCGTTATATCGATATATATAGTAATACGATACTATTTCTATAATACATAATAATATCGATAATCGATATTTTTTCGGACTCCTTGAATAATAATAACTTTATAATAATAATAATACATTTCATTTATAAGCGCCTTTCAAAACTCTCAAGGTCACTTTACAGTCACAGGATAAGTTTTCTGTGGGTGAGCGTACAATAGCTATCTGGCTGACTGGCTAGCTATCTAGCTGGCTAGCTATTAGCTATCTTTCTATCTGTTTGTTTTACTATTCTATTTGTGTTACTTCCGGGTTACCCACTAGTTCTCCTACAGGTGGGGAGGCAGCTCTTGCATTTTGATTTTCTACTTCTTCTTTTCCTTTGTTCTTCCTATCATCACTTTGCTGCTGTGAAAGGTAAATTTCTGCACTGCGAGACTAATAAAGGCTAATCCAATCCAATCTATATATTTTTTTTACTTTAGCATATCCGCTACACCATTTTTTTCCCCAAAATTCTTGATACCATTAATTATCTTTATTTATTTTGACAACGGTCGGCGCCAATCGTCCCCGTCCCGCTTCATTAAAAACTTAACGGCGGCATATGGCGGCGATGATGAAAGACGCCCCTTTAAGTGACGCGCACAGTTAAACTCTTTCTTCTGGAGAACTCAAAGCACGGCGCGACGCCCCCAATTTGTCGCCCGTGTGATGCGATACGAGGGGGGGGGGGGGGGTGGCGCCTGTTTTTTTTTTTTTTTTTTTTTTTTTTTATCATTCCATTTCATCGGGAAGCGAGAAGCAAAACACAAACAAGTAGGCCGCCGACGGCGCGGGGATAATGACATTAAAAAGAATAATAGAATAGTTGTGTCGCAGGGTGCGATTTGGAGGAGGGGGGTTGACGAAGGGGGACGGGGGGTCTAAATGAAGAAGAAGGAGGGGAAGACATGAATGTTTTGGTTGAAAGGGAAGGTGAGAAGACTTGTTTCCGCCTCACAAGCTGCATTTGTTTGTGTATTCCCCCCCAAAAAAAATACTAAAATGTCGACTTCGCCCAACCCCGCCTCACACACACGTCTGTTCATGCACATGACAGGTCAAACACACATGTGACATCACACGCCGATGGGATGTAGCATAGCCACCACCCCCGAAGAACCTGCTTTGAATGGGAAGATGGCGGATGACAATGAGGACGGGCGAGCAAGTAGCGATGATGAAAAGGGGGGAAGATCTTTGGAAGAAAAAAAAAAAATAGGAAAAAAGGCTAAACGAATATGAAACGATGGATGGGAGGGAGGTGGGGCAAAGGGGCGAAGGGGGAGAGGAGAATCTGTGCTTTACAGTCCTCAAACGTATCAATGAGTCATTGACGAGACTCAGTTCCAATGGGCTAACTGTTCATGTCCAGGTGTTGCGCAACATCTCGCCCTTATTCTGTTAGCGTATTGATCACTTCTGCCCAATGATCATCACAAACGTAAATAAAACGCTTTTATTACACAGCACAGTTTAGTTATTTAATGACAATACAATAGCATATTTATTATACATAAAATAAGGTATTTTTGTGTAGTTTTAAAGCATATTCAGTAGAAAATTATGTTTTATGGGAATCTGGGAATGGATTATTCTCATTTTGAATGGTTTCTTATGGGAAATAAATGTTTGGACGATGAACTTTTCGCCTTACACACACTTTCTGGGAACCAATTAAATTCGGAAGTTGAGGTATCACGGTATTGCGGCGGGGTGGATCCGGCGTTAGTGAGACAAAGTTACAAACGTACTCTAAAAAAATGAATCGAAAACAAGCTGAATTGCGAAAATAAAAGTCTAAAGCGAATATGAACTAGCAGTCACAAAAATACTCAACTATTACAACCCGAAACTCAAAGTCGACGAACGACTAATCAACTTGTTTTGAGAATCTCGTTATCAGCCAATTGAAAGGGGACTTAAAACTAGCGCCTATGCTGTAAGGGCTATCTTAGGGGCTAGCGTAGGGGCTAGCATAGCGATTATCTTAGAATCAGAAAACCTTGATTCGTTCCACAATGGGGAAATTTGCAAAAAAAAACTAGCATCGGGGCTAGCGTAGTGGCTATCGTAGCGGCTAGCATAGGGGTTAGCTTAGGGGCTAGCGTAGCAGCTAGCATACCAGCTACTATAACATGAAATGTCCAGCCAAACAGACAACCGTTTTTATTTGTCTGCATTTGGCCGTAAATACAAAAATGGCGGATGAGGATAGCGGTTAGCCGCTAATATATTAGGCTAGGATAATACACCATTAAATCATGAGTTTCCATTTCGAGGTCTTGCTATTTCCGTGATTATTTTGATCCACAATTAACTCCATTTTGTTCTTTCTTTTGGGGTATAATTCCCGTTTTAGGCGCCTTGGTCTACATTTTATAGAAGATGAGAAGACCGTCGATGAATACTCTTCATTCTTTCTTTTAAAGTCAACGCAGCAAAATAGTTTCTTTATCTTTTGCAGTTTTTGGGGAGCCAGAAGGAAGCTTGAGAGAAGCGAACGATTTTCTTAAAGAACAAAAGCGAGATGTTGTCTGGCGTCTCGGTTGTAACATCTAACACAGTACATCAAACAGAAGTCATCTAAGTAGCATGACAGAAAGAAAATTCTCACCTAAAATGGCGGTCGGCACAAAGGGGTCTGAAGAGCACGGAAACAAATTATTGCAGTCAAGATCAAGCCAGAAAGGAATAGAGCTAGTTTAGCGTAGCATCTCGAGCCACAAAGTGTGTGAAGGTTACCCGGGTAGAAGGCGCTGGTCGGGATGGACGAGCTCAGCGTGTTGGCTTTGGGCAGCGTGAAAGAGGAAGGCGAGGATCCCGCTGCAACAATAACAAAAAAGAAAAAGTAATAAAAATAATAATAAAAAAAATAATAATAAAAAAAATTATTATTATTATTATTATTAATAATAATAATAATAATAATAATAATAATACATTTACTGTCTAAGCACCTTTCAAAACTCTCAAGGACACTTTACAGTCACGGGATAAGTACTTTTTTTGTGTGGGTGAGCAGCGGCAGCCATTCGCGCTAGCGTTTACTCTACCCGGACGTAACACAGCAGCAAATTTATGAAAGGAAGAGGACAGGAAAGAAATATGTAGAAAAAGCTACTAAAAAGGCAGCCACTCTCGCGGCGCCATCTTGAAGTCACAAAAACAAACAAAAAAATGAAATAACAAATATTTATGACAACACAAAAACACAGAGTCATTTATTCTTCAGAACTTTTTGTCTTGGAAGTTGAGCGGAGAAGTCTTATGTAGTCCATTTTATTGTCCAGCGAGCGTACGTTAGCTAGCGTGATGGTAGGAATGGGCGGCCGGTGGGGGCTAGCCGCGAGCCTAGTGCGGGTATCTCCACGCTTCCCCCTCTTCTGTTTCCTCATACAGCGCTTTTGGTGCCTCCGCTCTGGGTTGGGTGCAGGAGTGGGGGTCGGTGGACGAGTGGGGGTCGGTGGTCCCCCATTTTCCTCTTCCTTTCTTCTTGCTTTTATAATTTTGGTGCTGTGTTACTTCCGAGTACAGTGAATATTGTGAGTTTATTATGTTTGTTAAAGTCATTATAAGTGCCTTGCATGCTGGGTCCGAGAGGACAGTAATTTCATATGTGCTGTATGTCATACATATTAGCATATTTCACAATATGATGATGATGCAAATGGCTGCCGCTGCTCACCCACACACACACACACACAAAAAAAGTGTCCTTGAGAGTTTTGAAAGGCGCTTCGAAATTAAATACAGTAAAGTCTCGTTATATCGATATTCAAGGGAGTCCGAAAAAATATCGATATAACCGGGACTATCGATATATCCGACCCTGTTTGCATGTAATTTTCTCTGTGCGTGCATAGAAATAGTATCGTAATAAGCGGGACTATCGATATAACCGATATCGATATAACGAGACTTTACTGTATTAGTCTTATTATTCAAAATATTATTTTTTTTATGTGAACATGCTCACATTAACTTTTATTCGGAAATGTTTGACTTTTCCATTTTTTTAAAGGATTTCAAACTGCACACGTTTTCAAAGTAGCACGTGATTATCTCATTTGGTATAACTCTTGCATCTTTTTCGGGATTTTCATGAACGCGACACTGCTGTAAATTGTCCATTCACTCTCATGTTGCGCTTGTGATTTAGGCCGGGGACATTATTTGAAAACATCCTGGAAGCTTGTTAGCCTCCGCCGTCAAGGTTGATTTGCTCATTTGAAGATGTCAGCTAAGTGGCCAAGTCACCACCAAGTGAACATGTGGATTTAAAACAAAAAAAAGAGGCCAATATGGTTGAGATTAAGAACCAAAAATAAAGTGGATGGCAGCCTCAAACTCAATTCCAGAGTCAATATGCTCAACGTTGTGATTACAACTCATGTCTAATCCGCGGCGTGTCTTAATCCCCAAACAGGACTGTCACTTAAGGTCGCCGCCAGCGACCACGATCAGAAATCAGACGTTTGAACCTGAAAAGCGAGCAGACGACAGATCTGCGCTGCGCAACCACAGACAGTTAATCAAGGTCAGAGCATCACTGCCGGCTCCTGCCCGGCAGGCGGTGCGTGAGTGTGTGTATGTTTATGTGTCTGTCTGTTTATGTGTGTGTGTATGCCTGTTTGTGAGTGTGTATGTGTGTCTGTTTTTGTGTGTTTTTCTGTTTATGTGCGTGTGTGTCTTTTGTGTATCTTTGTGTGTGTGTGTGTGTGTGTGTGTGTGTGTGTGTGTGTGTGTCTGTTTGTCTGTCTGTCTGTCTGTTCGTGTGTCTGTTTTTGTGTGTTTTTCTGTTTATGTGCGTGTGTGTCTTTTGTGTATCTCTTATGGTCTGTATCTTTTGTGTATCTTTGTGTGTGTGTGTCTGTCTGTTCGTGTGTCTGTTTTTGCGTGTTTTTATGTGCGTGTGTGTCTTTTGTGTATCTCTTATGGTCTGTATCTTTTGTGTATCTTTGTGTGTGTGTGTGTGTGTGCGTGCGTGTGTGTGTGTGTGTTTGTCTGTCTGTGTGTCTGTTTTTGTGTGTTTTTCTGTTTGTGTCTATGTCTTTTATGTATGTTTCGGTGTGTATATTTGTGGGTCTGTTTGTGTGTGTGTCTGTTTGTCTGTGTGTGCTTCTGTTTGTGTGTGTGTGTTTGTGTGTTCATGTGTCTGTTTTTGTGTGTATTTCTCTTTCTGTGTGTCTCTCTTTTGTGTATCTGTTTGGGTGTGTGTCTTTTGTGTATTTGTTTCTGTGTTTATATGTGTGGGTCTGTTTGTGTGTCTGTATCTGTTTGTGTTCTGTGTGTGTGTCTGTTTGTGTGTGTGTGTGTGCATTTTTCTGTGTGTATGTGTGTTGTGTGTCTGTTTGTTGATCTGCGTGTGTGTGTGTGTGTGTGTGTATCTGTTTGTGTTTCTGTGTGTGTGTGTGTATCTGTCTGTGTGTATGTGTGTCTGTTTGTTGTCTGTTTGTTGTGTGTGTGTGTGTGTGTGTGTGCGTGCGTGCGTGTGTTTGTCTGTTTGTGTTTGTGTGTGTGTGTGTGTGTGTGTGTGTGTACATGTGTCCGTGTGTGTGTGTGTGTGTGTGTGTGCTCGAGGAAAGCTATTCCGTATGCTTAATCTGTCGCTCAGGAGGCGGGATTATACCCCCCTCCCCCAACACCCTCCCCTGGCGCAGCTTTAACCCAGCTGCCAATCAACGAAGGATTAAACGGACCCTTGCGAGAACCCGAAATGAAGAGGTCACCCACCGCATTGTGTTCTACATTGTGTTGTCGCTGTTCAAGGTATCAAAGGCCCCAAAAAATGTTGGTGTTCAAAATATGGAACCCGGCTGAAAAGGGGCGAATCATTCGCCGCTCTCGAGAAAAAAAAGTTACAAACAAAAATATATACAGTGAGACCTCAACTTACAAACATCTCAATTTACAAACTTTTTGTCTTACAAACGTCAAATGTATGAAAATTAAACCTTATAATAAGCACTATTTTCATAATACACACCCACCACGGCTGGCGGAGTGATCTTCGGCAGAAGCCTCTCTTTCCAAACAGCAATTCCCTTTGACCTTCGACCTCCAACGCCATTCCATCAAGCCATAAATGACCATCACAAATGTAAATAAAGTGACTTTATGATACAATGCAGTGTATTTTTTCATTATAATACAATAACACATTTATTATACATAGAATAAGGTATGATGTGTGTAGTTTTAAGGCTTATTTAGTTGAAAAGTATATTTTATGGAAACCCGGGAACGGATTATTCCCATTTTAATGGTTTCCTATGGGAATTTTTTTTTTGAGATACACACTTTTGGCCTTACACACTCTGTCTGGGAACCAATTAAGTTCGTAAGTTGAGGTCTCACTGTATAACAAAATCTATAAATATGTATATATATATATATATATATATATATATATATATATATATATATATATATATATATATATATATATATATATATATATATATATATAATAAAATGTATAAATAACGATAATATAAAAAAAGAAGGACAATGTGGTATTCTTGCGGTCGTACCTCGGCCGTTGAGTGGTAGCGCGCATTCGCTGCGCGCGTTGAGGGTGAGCGCGCATTCGCTACGCGCGTTGACGGCGGTGAGGGCGCATTCGCTGCGCGTGTTGAGCGTCTGGCTGTGCGTGTCCATGAAGGAAAGAGTTTCGTCGCAGTTGGTCCCCTGCTCCGTGTAACTTTTGTCCATGGAGTTCACCATCACCGTCATCTCTTGGCGGGTGCTGTTTAGCGTCTCTTTGCGCTTTTTGGCGAGTTTCCTTGAAAAGATAATACAATAAAAAATCCAAATAAAGAACTGCTCTAATCGACCTGGAAGTCATTTCATCTTTTTAGATCAACAAGAATACTCAAGATGTGAAAAGGGGGTTGGACTTCCTGACCCAAATCCATCTGAGGTCATCATGATTGAAAGTGTTTGCCATCTTGGACATTATCGTGGGAACATTATATAGTGACCCACTTTTATCCTTTTTTTTCCACTCACTCCCCCAAAATGACCACATGAATTTGTGAAAAAGTAAACAAACATATAAATGAAAACTAATAAAAATATGACTGAAAGCTGGCCAACCAAACAATAGGCCCGCAGTCAAAGCGCAGATGGCCACAGTCAATCTGAGTGAAACAGACACAGTTTGTTAAACTGTCATCTTCATCTCGGACACAGGTGTCAAAGTCAAGGCCCGCGGGCCAAATCCGGCCCGCCACATCATTTTTTTCGGCCCGCGAAAGCAAATCAAACTTGTTAAATTCCATGATGATGGCTAAAATCTGAGCCAAAATTTCATATTTTTGGATGTCAACCACAATAAAAGTCATTATTCTTGACTTCAGATTTGAAAACGAGTTATTCATTAATTTGCTGTGTGCTCTATATGTAATATTTGAAGGGATTTAAACATTCTAATGGGTTCCCCAAATTCATAACGGCCCTCGAGAAGAAACCATAACTACAATGTGGCCCGCGGCAAAAAAATGACTTTGACACCCCTGATCTAGGAGATCTGGCCTTGGACAGAATTTAGGATTTGGGAAACTCCTTCGTCACAGGAGGACTTGAAACTCCCTCACAGGAAGAGCTCATTAGCCAAGTTACAAATGTATCAGTTCATGGAAAAGACAACCAATTAAAATATCTATGTTTTAGTGCTAACAGCTGCTGGTGCTCAGAACGTCCAGGGGTGTGGTATGCTAATCGAGAATACTATGTTTTACTAATGTATCACTTTAATTTGCATATACCTTCAATAAATAGCTTGGCAGAAGGCTGCAGAATTCAGGCGTCTGTCATGAATGGCTACATCTCCTGCCGGCAGTAAAAGACAATCTTTCTGTGTTCGAGCCTTGGTCCACAGTGTCCGATTGAACATCACTGACAGTTTCTTACGCTGAATTGGACGTTTATATCATCCTAAAACTCAATATTCTATTACTCCAATTATTCGTACAATTGGAGTAAAAAATGACAAATACTCTGGCAATAACAATCACAATAATCACAATATTCATAATAATAATAATGATAATAATAACACTAATAAAAAAAATAAATAAATAAAACTTACTAATAATTTTTTTTGCACATTGCCTGGCAGTGAATGAGTTAAAAAAAGTAATTTAAATAACCCACAGAGAGCGAATAGAGTAGAGGATTTCCTTCCTTAATCAAAATGTCATTTCTTTTGTTGTATTTCTTCTTTTTAATTACAAATGCTGATTGTTTCCCTCCCCCCTTTGATTTCAAGGCCTCAGCTCCACTTTCTGAATATTTAAATGTGATTTTTCTTTCTTAACTCTTACCATTCAAACCTTAAAAACGGAAAAGTCATTCCAACTTCAAAAAGTGGAATTTTTTTTAACCCCCCCCCCCCCCCCCGACCCCCCGCTTTCCATTTTTGGACAGAATAAAAGAGATTTCCCACAGGAGCGTCTCTCTGAAATGTAGCCTGACCTCAACGACGATGGAAGAAGAGAATAGAAGAGCGTCCCCGCGGTGATTAATAAAAGATGGAGTCAACGCTCGCTTATTTCACAAAACGGAGCCGCGATGCCGTCTGGAGTGATGGCATCGCCTTGATGACCCCTCCGCTGTGACCTCCCGCTGCTTTTGTTGTCGCAAATCTCTTCTGTTTGTTCAATTTCCTGGCATATGGCGCCGTATGGGGAGCCCCCCCCCCCCTCCTCCGCAGGCTTCGAGAGGCCTCGACATGACGCTAATGGCGCGAGCCGTTTGCCTCGGCGAGCGAAAAAATTGACAAAGATGTGACATTTTGACGCCGTCGGATACGCTCACTCTTTTTAATCTCCAATTAAGAGAAATCCGCCACCCCTCTAACCGCCATTAAAAAAAGAGGTTGTGAGTAAGTGCGCTGCAGGAGGAGAAAGCGGAGGAGCGTTTAGGAAAAAAAAAAAAAAAAAAAAAAAAAAAAGATATACACGATCGGGTTTTTGGACCATTACAGCGATTTAAAGGACAACCGACGCCTCCGGACAAGTTGCGTCCATAATTTGTAAAATCACTTCAAATGACTTCTACTGAGCGTATTTTACAAAGATAGACCGCATATAGCTATACTTTACATTATAAGACTCGCGCTGAATTATCAATAAGTCTTGTTTTTGAGTTGGTGACGAGTCCGTACGTGACGTCACTGAAGGAACGCCCCTGACCGAGAATGCGACACACAATGCATTTTGGGTACTTTGTTTGATCTGTAAACTTTGTGTTGATTTGTTTTGATTGAGAAATTAGAAGGAAAACACATAAATAATGCGATGGTTAATCGTTGTGTGTTGCACCAAAACTACTATTTGATACTAGTTGACACAAATTCCCAGCAGACAAATCAGTTCATTTCCAACGGAGCTTGGGCGCCATCTTGTGCATTTTCTGGGACGCTACATTGGAATCCTGACGTCTCGAATTGATCCGGAAGGAATTCTTTAATCGATTGCAAACATTGATGCTTTCCTCTTCAGAACTATTTGAATCATATTCATAACTGGATGAGTAACAAGAAAGCATCTTCTCCGAATCTGAAGCCATTGTTTTGATTCTAGAGCAAGGCAAGACGTCCTGGTGTGATGTCACGCACAAGGGGGCGGGACCTTCTTAAACTCGCCATTTCCAAGGTCATTTTGAAGTAGTTTTGGGACACTTTTATTCATTTTTATTGGTGTTTTGCATTTGAATAAAAATATCATACTGCGTGTTTTGGGTATTTTAGATGCTATAAAACGTTTTTCTGATGTCAGTTAGGAAACAAAAAAATGGTGTCCTTTAAAGGACAACCGACGCAACCGGACAAGTTGTATCCATAATTTGTAAAATCACTTGAAATGACTTCTACTGAGCGTATTTTACAAAGATTCCACGGCATATATGTAGCTATGTTTTACGTTTAAGACTCGCGCTGAATATTCAGGAAGTCTTGTTTTCGAGTTGATGACGATGCCTGACGTGACGTCACTGAAGGAACGCCCCCGAACGAGAAAGCGCAGGGTCTTCTTAAAAAAAAAGGCCTTATACACTGTAAAATACGGTATTTTACGAAACTCAGTGGACGACGTGGTTGTTTTGTTGTTAAACTCAGTCGATTTATGTCACTGTTCATATTCTAAAACCTAAACACGATTTCTAATGAGAACGGAATGCGTTCTTGACGCGCCTGCTCCTAAAACCAAAACGTCACATGACCCCACCGAGTGACATCCTGGTTTGATTTCGGCATCTGCTACCGTAGAGGCGCAAGGGGGGCGACGCGGCGCAGATGCAGGGAAGCTGCTTGCACGGCAGCGCGGTTGATGAAGATGAACGACGGTGCTAATGCTGCGCTAATTTATATGAGGGGGGGGTTTAATGATGGATGACTGGATTAACGACTTTAATGTGCCACCCGAGATAAGTTGGAGAAAAAGCGTGCCGTCAAATGTTTTGCCCCACTTGATAAATGGGGACCATTCGTCACGTCGTGATAGCAACAACAAGAGCACTCAGATGAGCGCCAATCTCCGTCGGGGATTGCGAAATGCACGTGGGTGAACGGCAACGGTCTGCGCGGAACGTCGGATCATTTTTCATGCTGCTCATGCTAGCAAAACGCTAGCAAAATGAAGCTAATCAAGACAAAGTTTACTTTGCCGAGGTGAAAGAGAGTATATAGATAGAGTTCCTGTACGTACTTTATCTCTCATAGTGAGTACAGTAAAGTCTCGTTATATCGATATCGGATATATCGATAGTCCCGGTTATATCGATACTATTTCTATGCACGCACGGAGAAAATTACATGCAAACAGGGTCGGATATATCGATAGTCCCGGTTATATCGATATTTTTTCGGACGCCCTTGAATATCGATATAACGAGACTTTACTGTATTTGGACAACAGTAGACAAGAGCGAGAGTGCACGGAGGTGTTTGCGGAGGCAAAACAAAAAAAAATAACAAAGAAAAAAACCCCGCCACGGGCGATGACATCAGTCGCGCCTCATTAGCGCTAACGTCTGCGGCTCGGAGCTGCAGGAGTTCAGCCCACAATTGAACGGGGAAACGGCGACTGCAGGAAATGACGCTTTCAAGGCGGAGCTTCAAAACCCCGCGACTCAGCATGGATTTTCGCATTCTTTTTTTTACATTCTGCCCGTTGTTCTTAACTTATTTGCTGCCAGACGATGGAACACGGGAGTCCATGCCAGTGCCAGGGTTTTTGTCATTGTCACTCGAATTCCAGCAGCCACACAACATTGAGTTTTAGGTCTACATAAACATTCAATGTAGCGTAAGAAACCTTAGACTCTCTTCTTTCAACAGAAAAACAGTTAATTCCTAAATTATATGAGTCTGGAGTTATCTGAGCTTGAAATGGGGACGGCTCTACAAAATACAGTAAATATTGATTTATATCGTGCTTTAAAACAGCAGAAGCTGGAACAAAGCGCGAACATGGACAAAAGACAAATGCTGCCCCCTTGTGGAAGGAAAAAACATTGCCAGAGGTCTGATAATCGCTTTATCGACACCCCCGCATGAAAGACAAAAACCCGAATAAATTCGAGAATGGCAGTGAATAAGGCTGCGGACGCTTCAAATAGAAAAGGTGTTATCTTAATTTGATGTTTAGTTTTACAGCTCAACAAAGCGCTAACATGGAAAAAAAGGGAAATGATGCCCTCTTGTGGAAAGGAAAAAAATTGCCAGAGGCCATGGCTATCGCTTTATCGGCACCCAAGCATGAAAAAAAAAACAAAACCGGAGCAAATTCAGGAATGTCGCTCTTCGTCATATTTTAAATTCCTGAATAAATCCATGAATGGCAGTGAATGAGTTAATTTATTGTGCACTCTATATGTAATATGAAATGAAATATTGTCATGGCTTCCCTAAATTGATAACGGCCCTTGAGAGAAAACCATAACTACAATGTGGCCTGCAAAAAAAAAATCTGTTTGCCACCCCCCACACTTGAATAAATGTCTCTCCGCCACTGTGTCGCAAACTCGGGTCTTTTCCTCCCACTTCCTCGCTCATCATCATGCAACGCCGCTACACCGCTAAATCTACCAGGCTGCTTGTACCAATTAGCGCCAGTCTTACTGCACGTTCGTCGCACGCTCGCTTTAATGAAGGCGTTTGCTCACCCGCCTGCAGCGTGGTTGGGTTTCACGCACGCAGCGTTTAGCGCACCTCCCGTCTCCCGACGCTGTACAGCCGGTTGTTTATGACATGGTTATATACCAGCGGCAGAAAAAACAAAGTCAGGGCATACGAATTTGAACTTGCCGATTGTGTTGGTGTCTTTGGTAGTCAGCTACTCTAAATTAAAGGACAACCGACGTCACTTTTTTGTTTTTTTAACTGACACCAGAAAAACGTTTTATAGCATCTAAAATACCAAAAACACGCAGTATGATATTTTTAGTCAAATGCAAAACACCAATAAAAATGACTTAAAGTGTCCAAAATCTACCAAAAAATTGAGCTGTGAATTGGGCATTTTCAGAAAGTCCCGCCCCCAGTTCGTGACATCACGCCAAGACGTCTTGCATTGCTTGTGAATCAAAACAATGGCTTCAGATTCGGAGAATATGCATTCTTGTTACACATCCAGTTATGAATACGATTCAAATAGTTCTGAAGAGGAAAGCATACATGTTTGCAATCGATTAAATAATTTATTTGTGCCATTTTGAGGCAACATTGGGGGAAAATCTCTCACTCAAAAAAAAGAGGCACAAAATGGCGACCTCCTGTGGCCACCTCCGTTTCCACAGGCGGATAAATTCCTTATATGGAGCTTGGACGCCCTCTTCTTTCAGCTTTTGGGTGCAACACGAGGTCCCCAGACCCAACAAGTCCAGCAAAATACATTGAAGTGATGGAAGGACTGCTACAATGCGTCTTTTTTACGGTTAAGGGTGGTCCTTTAGTGACGTCACGTACGGACTCGTCACCAACTCAAAAACAAGAGTTCCTGACTATTCAGTAAAATATAGCTATATGCGGTGCAATCTTATTAAAATACGCTCAGTAGAAGTCATTTGAAGCCATTTTACAAATTATGGACACAACTTGTCCGGAGACGTCGGTTATTTTGTATGATGTTGTGGATTTCTCAAAACAGATGGCGGACTGCGAACGGCCGCCGGGGCCTCAGTTTGGTCATTCCTGATCTAAAAGAATCCATACATTCGGATAAGCTTGAGGATCATGTTGGGAAACAGTTAGCTTAGTGACTGTTTGCTCACGGGACATCGGCAGCCATTGAACACCTGACTGCCACGCCACCGTGCCAATAACCTGCGCCGAGGGGCACGGTTTTGACGGCACATGTGAACGAATATGCCGAGCGACTTCAGTAGGTTTGCCACGTTTGGCGGGAGTGGGTGAAAGCGCATATTTTGGTAGCGCTCCTTTGATGTGTGCGTCAAAAAATTCACGGGATTCATCAATCATACAGATGACTGCTTGCATGTAGGAAAGAAAGAGGCTCCACAGGAGCCCCTATAAGCTACTTTTTATTAATTAGCCATTCAAAGATTGATAAGAACAGCTGCCATAAGGCGAAAAGTTTGCATCTAATACATTTGTAGCGCGCTTGCTAGCATCTAGCTCGAAGGCGCCCAGACTCGAGAGCATCTTAGTTGAGGTTATTATTTTATTGATCTATTCATCTATCTATTTATGTATGGATTTATTTAGTTTAATTAAGAACAAAGAATGAACAGAACAGCTGTCACAAGGCAAAATGTTCGCGCTTGCTAGCATCTAGCTAAGAGGCTCCAGACTAGGGAGCGTTTTAGCTAGTTGAGGCTCTTATTTAATCTGCCTGTCTGTCCCTTTGTCTGTCTATCAATCTATATATCTGTCTATCAATGTACGTATTTATTTTTTTGTTTATTTATTTTAATTAAGAGTAAAAAATGACTAAGAACTAGCTAGCTATTAGCTATATAGCGATATGTCTAGCAAACTAGTTATTAGATATCTGTTGGCAGGCTAGCTGGCTTTCTATCTACTTGAGTTACTTCCGGGTTGAGTGAACACTGGCCCGTGTGGCTGCCGCTGCTCACCTACAGAAAAAAACTTATCCTGCGACTATAAAGTGACCTTGAGAGTTTTGAAAGGCGCTTCTAAATGAAATGATTATTATTATATTATGTAACTGTTATCATGCACTGAATCAACTTCCAAGAGGGCATGTAGCATTTTTTTTCAGCAACATTCTAAAACAATACATTTGCAAGGAGTCAAATGACCTTAATAAATAAAAATGGGTCTTATGATGGATTTCTATCATTATTGCAAGTATCAAACACGAGGCCTGAGGGCCAAATCTGGCCCCATACGTCATTTTATTCGGCCCGCGAGAGCAAATCAAACTTGTGAAATTATATGATGCTTGCTAAAGTCCGAACCAAAATTTCAAATTGTCGTATGTAAACCACAATAACAGTTATTATTTTTGAATTCAAACTTGAAAACTATTTTTCATTAATTTGTTGTGCGCTTTAAAGGACAACTGACACCATTTTTTGTTACCTAACTGACATCAAAACGTATTATAGCATCTAAAATACCCAAAAGACGCAGGCTGATATTTTTAGTCGAATGCAAAACTGAGTTCAAGTGTCCCAAGACTACTTCAAAATGACCTCGGAGATGCTGAGTTTCAGAAGGTCCCGCCCCCTTGTTCATGACATCACACCAGGACGTCTTGCCTTGCTCTAGAATCAAAACAATGGTTTCAGATTCGGAGAAGATGCTTTCTTGTTACTCATCCAGTTTTGAATATGAATCAAATAGTTCTGAAGAGGAAAGCATAAATGTTTGCAATCGCGAACAACACATCACTCAGTGAGGCAGCTCCGTGTACGAAAAAAGTTCATATGCCAAGGTAAAGTTCGTATGCCAAGGTAAAATTTTCATAAATTTAACGTCCGTAAGCCGAAAAGTTCGGAAGCCAAGGGGTTCGTAAACCGAGGCATCACTGTACATGTGCAGTTAAGTCGAAAGCATGCCGGAGTGTGAAAAAAGAAAATCAGGTAAGCAAAAAATAAATATAATAAAGCATGAAATGGGACATGTGGGGGTGGTGGTGGGGGGTGGAAAAACAACTGCATGCTAAGTATGCAGGAAGCGCAAAAAGCAGCTAATCCTGAAAAGAAGCGTGGCATGTCCAAGAACGGGAATTAAGGAGGGTTGTGATGCCACTGGCATGCGTATGCGCACTTAGGAGAAAAAAAGCATGGCGACGAACATGGACGCCGACTTTGGTTACTTACAGGTAGTAAGTGTAGGAGTGATAGGTTCTTCTGCCGAGTGGGGGTGGTGGTGGTGGTGGAGGTGGAGGTGGTGGAGGTGACGGTAGGTTTTAAGCAGTAGAGAAAAGGGGGAGAGGACGGGGGGGATGGAATGGAAAGAAAAAGTAAAAATAGATTAATGTTTTTGGAAAAGAAAGAAAAAAAAAGAACAAAATTAAGCATGGTGGCAACATAAGGATGCTCGGCTTTGTGAGGTGTGCGCGATGACCGCCGCGCTAAAGTTCACAGTCGTAACTCCATTACACTTTAAAGGACAACCGACACCTCCGGACAAGTTGTGTCCATAATTTGTAAAATGACTTCAAATTACTTCTACTGAGCACATTTGACAAAGATTCCACGGCATATAGCTATATTTTATCTTTTAAGATTCGCGTTGAATATTCAGGAAGTCTTGTTTTTGAGTTGCTGACGATTCCTGACGTGATGTCACTGAAGGAACGCCCCTGACCGAGAAAGCGACACCCAATGCATTTTGGGTACTTTGTTTGGTCTGAAAACTTCGTGTTGATGGCGAAATTAGAAGGAAAACGACATAAATAACGCAATGGTGAATTGTTGTGTGTTGCACCAAGACTACTATTTGATACTAGTTGACACAAATTCCCAGCAGACAAATCAGCCCATTTCCAACGGAGCTTGGGCGCCATCTTGTGCATTTTCTGAGACGCTACATTGGAGTCCTGACGGCTCGAATTGATCGGGAAGGACTTCTTTAATCGATTGCAAACATTTATGCTTTCCTCTTCAGAACTATTTGAATCATATTCATAACTGGATGACTAACAAGGAAGCATCTTCTCCGAATCTGAACTCTCTGAAGCCATTGTTTTGATTCTGGAGCAAGGTAGTGTGTGACCAATAGTGATGTCACTAACAAGGGGGCGGGACTTTTTGAATCTGAATTGACCAAAAAAAATCACGCCCGAAACGATAGTTTGGTCATCAGGCAGCCATTTTAGGTTCATTTATGTTATTAATAATAATAATAATAATTACAAAATGTCATGACCAAAAAAATCATGCCCGAAACGATAATTTGGTCATCAGGTGGCCATTTTAGGTCCATTTATGTTATTGATAATAATAATTACAAAATGTCTTGGAAAAAAAAAAATCACGCCCGAGATGATACTTTGGTCATCAGGCAGCCATTTTAGGTTCATTTGTGTTAATAATAATAATAATAATAATAATAATAATGATAATAATCTTTACACGACACCACAAACTAAAAAAAAAAAGATTCCACGTATAGTTTTTCCTGCTTTCATTTACGGCTCATTAGTGTTGAATTTTGTTGTGGTAAAGCATGCATTATGAAATGCACAAAATGGCTGCTTGAAAACAAAATGGCTGACATTCTGTTAACTTTGACACCTGTGCAATCACAGCATAAATCCATCACATGACACGGTTTTATCTATTAAGATCATTTGACTCCTTGCTAACCTAAATGTATTGTTTTTAGCGTGTTGCTGGAGAGTCAAAATAAAAGTTTATAATAATGCTGAGCTTTTAACATGTCACTTTTTGGGGCTCGCCAGAATCATCCGTCAAAACTTGCCATTACTTTTCTCACATACTTTTTTTCTTTCTTTCCATGCAAACTGTCGGACGAAAATGTGATATAAACATTATTCACGCTAATCAAAAAAAAAAAAAAAAGGTCCCCATCTAACCTCCCAGGTCGGAGCTTAACGAGACACGAGCATGTCACCTCACGCAACATGGATCGGCCTCCCACGACACCCTGGATGGTACGAGTTATTTGCGGCAAATTCTCCTGCCTTGGCTTCGATTGAGCCTAAGTGAAAACAATTACCGCTTGGATTGAAACCCGCACGAAAAAAACAAAAAAAAACCTCTTCATTTACGGCCGATAAAACACAAATCAATGAACGGCTTATTTTGCTATGTTTCAAATCCGTTAGCTAAAAAGGAATAAAGCAAAAGTGTCAAATTCATTTTTTTTTGCCGTATGCCATATTGTAGTTATGGTTTCCTCTCGGGGGCTGTTATGAATTTGGAGAAGCCATTAGAATGTTTCATCTCCTCCACATCTTACATACAGAGCGCACAACAAATTCATGAATAACTAGTTTTCCCATTTAAAATAAAAAATAATAACTGTTATTGTGGTTTACAAAAGATAATATGAAATTTTGTTTCGGACTTTAGCAAAAATCATGAAATTTAACAAGTTTGATATGCTTTTGTGGGCCGAATATAATGATGTGACGGGCCAGGTTTGGCCCACGGGCCTTGACTTTGCCACCTGTCCACTCCACGTATATAATAATCATAATAATAACAACAACTGGCTGACATTTTGTTAAAGGACAACCGACACCACCGGACAAGTTGTGTCCATAATTTGTAAAATCACTTTAAATGACTTCTACTGAGCGTATTTTACAAAGATTCCACCGCGTATAGCTATATTTTATGTTTTAAGACTCGCGCTGAATATTCAGGAAGTCTTTTGAAGTGATTTTACAAATTATGGACACAACTTGTCCGGATGTGTCGGTTGTCCTTTAACTGTGGCTTTTTTTTTCCCCCGCGTCTGCTGTTATGATAAACATGTCCAACCACTTTTTGCTCTATTTTCCACAGAGATAAAAATTTCACACTTTTAAAGGTCCCCCTTACCTCTTTTTCAATGTATTTTACCGCATTTATGTCACCGATATCATCAGAATGATAAAACACTGACAAATCTTCTGCCTCCCCCCCCCAACCCCTCTTTGCGCGTACGACGTGACGGCACACACGGTAGCAGGATGGGAATAAAAAGAAGTATCAACAATCACCATAGAGGGAAAAGCCGCTTGATATTTGCAGAGCTTTGCGTCTTATTATCGCAGCCATATGAGCAAGGGGCCTTATGTAAACGTAGCCTTTAGCTACGCATCCATACACTTTCGGAATTCTTATATATATATATATATATATATATATATATATATATATATATATATATATATATATATATATATATATATATATATATATATTTGTTTTTAACGGCTTATCTCCCTAGCAAAGATTCACAAGCTCCCCGCCGACGGCATTTGTTGGCGGCTACGGCGTAAAGCGATGAATATTTTTCTCAATGGGGCGTGACGGCCTGATTGAATTTAATTATTCATGATACTAGAAATGACCGCTTACCTTTTTTTCATGAGGAGCACCACGCCGAGGAATATGATGACAAAGAGCAGGATGCCGGCGATGACACCGGCGATTTTCACCGTGTGGTCCGTCTGTTTTTCTGGCTCGACGGCGTCGGGTTTGCGGGTGGCGGAGCCTATACAAAAAAAAAAAAAAAACGTTTTTTAATTATCGATGTTGAAATTTTTGATGGCATGAAATATGATCACCATTCCGGCTCAAGGAAACTTTGGTTCGATGTTTAATGGCCACTCAATTGAAAGTTACATTTTGCCAACATACACATAATGAAATCCAAGATGGCGCCCAAGTAGGCAGCCATCAGGAAGTACTTTCACGAGCGTTGCTTTTTTTTTGTAATTTTTGCGTTTTTTTTGTGGGTGTTTTCTTTTGTCACTTTTTGTTGTTTTGAGTTGTGTGGGACAGATACAGATTGTTTTTAAACATTTTTGGCCACTGCGAGACTAAAAAAGGTGAATCCAATCCAATCCAATAGCTATCTATTAGCTATGTATTTGCTAGCTAACTTTCTATCTATTTGAGTTACTTCCAGGTTGAGTGAACGCTGTCGCGTGTGGCTGCCGCTGCTCACCTGCAGAAAAATCTTGTGACTGTAAAGTAACCTAAAGAGTTTGGAAATGCGCTTATAAATGTAATATAATAATAATATTAATAATAATACTAATACTACTACTAATACGACTACTACTAATAATAACAATTATTATTATTATATAAATATAAATGAACCTAAAATGGCCACCTGATGACCAAAGTACAGACATTTTGTAATTATTATTATTATTATTATTATTAATCACATAAATGAACCTAAAATGGCCGCCTGATGACCAAAGTATTGTTTCAGGCGTGATTTTTTTTCAAGAAATTTTGTAATAATAATAATAATAATATAAATAAATACTACTACTACTACTACTACTACTACTACTACTACTACTACTACTCAGATGCGAATAGATGGAGCCGATAACATACATAAGGTTTTTTTTTTTTATTATTATTATTATTATTATTATTATTATTAATCACATAAATGAACCTAAAATGGCCGCCTGATGACCAAAGTATTGTTTCAGGCGTGATTTTTTTTCAAGAAATTTTGTAATAATAATACTAATATAAATAAATACTACTACTACTACTACTACTACTACTACTACTACTACTCAGATGCGAATAGATGGAGCCGATAACATACATAAGGTTTTTTTTTTAATTATTATTATTATTATTATTATTATTATTATCAACATTAATGAACCTAAAATGGCCACCTGGTGACCAAAGCATCGTTTCAGGCGTGATTTTTGTCAAGACATTTTGTAATTATTATTATTATTATTATTAACATAAATGAACCTAAAATGGCCGCCTGATGATTCATTTCGGGTATGATTTTTTTCCAAGACGTTTTGTAGGTCTCCTCATGGTAGACATTAAAGCAACAAGAACAGACCCTTCCTTGGTGGATGTAATAAATAAAAAGCAGATCTTGTTAAAATTCCGCTGGCTTCCCACGAGCTGTGCGAGTCGCTCGGAGAATCTCAATCCCACAGGGGGTCGAGACGGGAATACAGACGAGCCTTTTCCACTTTCCTGACAAGCTCAAAGGGGGGATTTGTCACACATTTGCGGTGACGGAAAAAAAAAAAAGCCTGATGTATGTTATCGGCTCCATCTATTCGCATCTGATTGCTAAGATGTCGATTGCTAAGATGCGACTAATGGAATAAGAAAAAGAAGACAAATCCATTGATAGCGTCGCAACGAAGAGAGAACAATATGTCAGTGGGATGGATATGCATCTTTTGCCTTGAGAAGGTAGACTGCGCAGTGTCACAATGGACTGACGTGACAATTCATCATTCTAAATTTAGGAACACAGATGATACGGTGGAGGACAATTTGCGTCTTATCGCCTTAAAGGACAACCGACGTCTCCAGACAAGTTGTGTCCATAATTTGTAAAATGGCTTCAAATGACTTCTACTGAGCATATAGCTATAATTTACGTTTTAAGACTTGCGCTGAATATTCCGGAAGTCTTGTTTTTGAGTTGGTGACGAGTCCTCACCCTACGTCACTGAAGGAACGCCCCTGACCAAAAAAAGTACACGTTGTAGCAGTCCTTCCATCACGTCAATGCATTTTGCTGTACTTTTGTCTGAAAACTTCGTCTTGCACCAAAAAGCGGCAGAAGAGGGCGACAAAGCTCCATGTAAGGAATTAATCAGCCTGTGGAAACGGGCTGATTAATTCCTTACACGGCTTTGTCGCCATTTTCTGCCTTTTTTTGGGTGCGACATTTTCCACCCCTGATGCCTCAAAATGACACGGAATAAATTCTTTAATCAACTGCAAACATGTATGCTGAAGTGAAATTGGCTTTGAGGGATGTATTCCCAAAATAATAATAATACTCATACTATTTGAAGTCTTTTCGTGGCTAATCACGAAAACGACCACATTTACAGGCAAAAAACAACAACAACAAAAAACGATTTTCGACTGACTTGACCAACTTTAATACAAGTCGCTGACATTTCTGACCTGTGAGCTGGTGGTCGCCGGCCGCCGGGGCGATGCGGAGGTACGGCGTGGTCAGCTGAGTCACCAGAATGGCGGCTGAGCGTGACAGGGTGAGTCGATCCACAATGTCATGCAGCAGGTTGAGAGAGACACAAAAACACACACACACACACACACATGCATGCAAAAAGAGAAACCACAACTTTGCTCAGGTGCCAAATATATCATACCATAAATATATATACTTTCCTACATAGAAGACTTCCTGTTTCGGCACGGATGAGGCCATTCTTTCGATTTTCCAAGACACACAACACAAAACAAAATGGCTGCGGTTCGAATGTTGCGTTTACTTAAGTTAGGAATTTCCCCAACTTACGAACGAACGGTCGTTCGTAAGGTGAATTTGTTCGTAAGTTGCTTCAGTGCTATATTGTGTATGGAATGTATGTTTAAGGTTTATATAAGTACAGTAAAGTCTCGTTATATCGATATTCAAGGGAGTCCGAAAAAATATCGATATAACCGGGACTATCGATATATCCGACCCTGTTTGCATGTAATTTTCTCTGTGCGTGCATAGAAATAGTATCGATATAACCGGGACTATCGATATATCCGATATCGATATAACGAGACTTTACTGTATATTTAAGCTTGTATAAGTAACTCTGCTCAAATGTATTATTGAGTTAGAGGCGGCCATGCGCAGCACATAGTCATCTTAAAACGGGTCTTACCTTTGGTAGCGACTCGAACGCAGTCGATCTTGGTCTCCTGTAACAAAAGAAACATGGAGGATGGGTCAGAAAAAAAGACTTTAGAAAGGGTTACAGGCTACATAGAGAGACACTTAACAATTCGTTCAGTGACTGCGACAAAGGGATGTACTTGAACAGGAAAAGCTTTGATGCACATTAGCGTCAAGCGAGCGAGCCGACGGCAAAGTGTGTTTTGTTCCTGCGATAGACCTTGTGTTTGTTTCAATATATCATAAATAACGAGTTTCGGCCTCGCAAAAATGTAGCCTTGAGAGAGAGGGAGATAAACAGACAAAAGAGTAGTTTGCTAAACACTTGTGCTGAAAAGAAGAAAGGACACAATCGGGGACAAGGAGGTTGGTTAGCGACACAGAGGACTACCCGTGTCCAGTTATTCGGGAATTGAAAACGTAGAGCGGCATTCCCGAATATTTTTGGGTTTTGTTTTTTCTTGTTTGGGTGCCGATAAAGCGCTGGTCAGACCTCTGACAATGTTTTTTTTTTTCCCCCCCTTC
The DNA here is from genome assembly GCF_051943395.1 of Hippocampus bargibanti. NCBI lineage: Eukaryota > Metazoa > Chordata > Actinopteri > Syngnathiformes > Syngnathidae > Hippocampus > Hippocampus bargibanti. Next base: position 3,303,135 of record NC_142744.1, on the reverse strand, counting down.
CACGAGGGGGTAGCATTTCCCTTTGTTTCTATGTTAGTGCTTTGTTCAAGCTCCTGCTGTTGCGATCATCACCATTTTACCACTTTATTAGCACATAAAAAGCTGTCTAAAAAATGCACGGTAAGAGATCCTTGGAAAAAATAATGTTCAAAAAAAGACTTACAGTAAAGTCTCGTTATATCGATTTTGGATATATCGATAGTCCCGGTTATATCGATACTATTTCTATGCACGCACGGAGAAAATTACATGCAAACAGGGTCGGATATATCGATAGTCCCGGTTATATCGATATTTTTTCGGACTCCCTTGAATATCGATATAACGAGACTTTACTGTATTTGTAATTATGATTCTTATTTTTTAATTGTCCATGAATCACTTGGTTGAAATTTTTGACGCTCACTGAAAAGTTTGAGTCTGCACTGTATTCTGAAGTGCCAACTAGCTAATTGAATTCAACACGGACCTCACACGTTATTAGCGCTGCCCTCCCGCAGCGAACGTGCCGCCGCTGCGCAAGGAGGCCAGCGGTGGCACATTCTCATTCAGCTCTATCGACTGGCGTGCTCTGCAAATTGCTATCGAGCGGCAAGCGAAGCAGAGTAGGGGGACGGGAGGACGGGAGGACGGGAGGACGGGAGTGAGGGTCACGTAGCATCCATTTGAAGACAGCGGGCCTCTCGGCTGGCTTTACCCGCCACCGTCGTCGCAAAGCCAGGCGACGATTACCGGGGAAATTTAAGTCTGGGATTGGGAAGAATCCCCAAAACACAGACAGCTAACAGATAGCTATCTAGGCCTTCACATAACCCGGAAGTAACTCAGATAGAAAGCTAGATAGATAATAGACAGCTAATAGATATAGCTAAGTAACTCGGATAGAAAGCCAACTTGCTAATAGATAGCTATCTAGGGCTTCAAACAACCCGGAAGTAAGTCAGATAGAAAGCTAGCTAATAGACAGCTAACAGATAGCTAAGTAACTCGGATGGAAAGCTAGCTAGCTAATAGATAGCTAACAGATAGAATATCTAGGCCTTCACACAACCTGGAAGTAACTCAGATAGAAAGCAAGCTTGCTAATAGACAGCTAACAGATAGCTAAGTAATTCGGATGGAAAGCTAGCTAGCTAATAGATAGCTAACAGATAGCTATCTAGGCCTTCACACAACCCGGAAGTAACTCAGATAGAAAGCTAGCTAGCTAATAGACAGCTAATAGATAGCTAAGTAACTCGGATGGAAAGCTAGCTAGCTAATAGATAGCTAACAGATAGCTATCTAGGCCTTCACACAACCTGGAAGTAACTCAGATAGAAAGCTAGCTAGCTAATAGACAGCTAATAGATAGCTAAGGAACTCAGATGGAAAGCTAGCTAGCTAATAGATAGCTAACAGATAGCTATCTAGGTCTTCACACAACCCGGAAGTAACTCAGATAGAAAGCTAGCTAGCTAATAGACAGCTAATAGATAGCTAAGGAACTCGGATGGAAAGCTAGCTAGCTAATAGATAGCTAACAGATAGCTATCTAGGCCTTCACACAACCCGTAAGTAACTCAGATAGAAAGCTAGCTAGCTAATAGACAGCTAATAGATAGCTAAGGAACTCAGATGGAAAGCTAGCTAGCTAAAAGATAGCTAACAGACAGCTATCTAGGCTTTCACACAAGCCGGAAGTAACACTGACAGAAAGCTAGCTAGCTAAGTAACTTGGATGGAAAACTAGCTAGCTAAAAGATAGCTAACAGACAGCTATCTAGGCTTTCACACAAGCCGGAAGTAACACTGATAGAAAGCTAGCTAGCTAATATCTGTCTCCTGAGACCCGTTTGTACAACAAAGAGGGTGTAGAAAGTGCCTGAGATTGATTGACTGCCTCTTTAGTTGTTGTTTTTTGGTCTTGACTTCAAGATGGCGCCGCGAGAGTGGCTGCCTTTACAGCAGCTCCTGTATTTTGTTTTGCTACTTCTTCTTTTCACTTTCATCACTTTGCTGCTGTGAAATGTCAATTTCTCGTGTCTCACCCCGTTTGCGGTGCTGACGGCCTGGTAGTAGATGCTGTAGCTCTTTTGCGGCAACAGTGGCGCATTCCAGTAACCGCTGTACGTCTTGTTGTCACCCACGGTGAAGGGTTGCGGCCCGTGGATGGCGCCGGCGGGGAACTGGGCGGCGAAGTAGTAATGCGAGTTGAGCTGCGTGGCATTCTTGAAGTGGATCGGCACCGGGTAGCAGCGCAGGATCTCGGCCGTGCCCCGTACTCGTCTCGGACGCTCCTCCTCCACCACCATCTGGTAGGCACTGCGAAAACAGCGCAACACAGACACCGGCGTCTTCACATAGTGCAGCAGGAGTGGGCAAGAAAAATGTGGAAATAGCTAGAAATCGTTTTTTGAAACAATACAACCCTGCTCAGAAGCTCATTAACGTTAAAAATGACAGCAACAGAAAAGAATATTAGCAGAAAAGTAATTTAGTTTTGTCGGAGGAGGCATCCAGGCTAAAAATCTGGATGTTTTTCTACCGATTTGCGGCCATCGAGCAAAACATTACCTAGCGCTAATTGCTTTAGCTTGAGTCCAATCGGCGAATGGACGCCAGCAGAAAAACTCTCTGAACTGCCCTGCATTCCGAGATTTACAGCCATCACACTTGTCAATGCAGTGCTTTGGATTTCAGATCAGCACAGTTTTTGAGTGGAAGATAAAGATTGGGCCGTCAGAGAGAAATGAGAATTTATAACCACAGTACGTGCCCCTGAAGGGGACAGAAAGTACATGTCGCGATCATGAGAAAAAGATCAAGGGTGGGCCTTTACACGCTTTACACCGGAAAATGTGGTAATCTAATCTAATTTAATCTAATGAACCCTGCCTGATTTTTTAGTGTTTTAATATCAGGACTGGCATTTTTGTTACTGCGGTGATGGACAATAAGAAGTTATCATGTTTAAAAGTTTCATGCTGTTATATGCTTAGTCAACATGTGTGACTCGAATACACAATGAAGCACAGACAACCTGGGGTCAATCTGAGGTCAACAGACACAGCTTGTTAAATTGTCATCTTCATCTAGGACAGGGGTGTCAAAGTCATTTTTTTGCCGCGGGCCATATTGTAGTTATGGTTTCCTCTCGAGGGCCGTTATGAATTTGGGGAACCCATTAGAATGTTTAAATCCCTTCAAATATTACATATAGAGCACACAGCAAATTAATGAATAACTCGTTTTCAAATCTGAAGTCAAGAATAATGACTTTTATTGTGGTTGACATCCAAAAATATGAAATTTTGGCTCAGATTTTAGCAATCATCATGGAATTTAACAAGTTTGATTTGCTTTCGCGGGCCGAAAAAAATGATGTGGCGGGCCGGATTTGGCCCGCAGGCCTTGACTTTGACACCTGTGATCTAGGAGATCTGGCCTTGGACAGAATTTAGGACTTGGGAAACTCCTTTATCACCGGGGTAATTTACGACTTGAAACTCCTTCATAGGAAGAGCTCTTTAGCCCGGTTACAAATGTATTAGTTCATGGAAAAGACAATGTTTTATTGGTTACAGCTGTTCGTGCTTAGACCTCAAGAGATGTGGTATTCTAATCAAGAAAACTATTTTACTAAGGTATCACTTTAATTTGCATATACAGTAAAGTCTCGTTATATCGATATTCAAGGGAGTCTGAAAAAATATCGATATAACCGGGACTATCGATATATCCGATATCGATATAACGAGACTTTACTGTACTCTCAATAAATAGCTTGGCAGAGGACTGCAGAATTCAGGCGTCTGTCATGAATGGTAGCGTCTCCTGCCGGCAGTAAAGACAATCTTTCTGGGTTCGAGTCTTTGTCCACAGTGTCCAATCGAACATCTCTGACATTACTTGGGATGCGGTTGTGAACATTTCAAAATCTCAATTAAATAATTTGACAATTGTTTTGCCCGAGGAACGTTTCATGATAATACCCGCGGCACAACACTGTTCACTGTCCATCGTCTCGCAACACAAACGACGTTTAACACACGTGTAACATTTCCGCATTTAACATCTCGGTCGTCATGAATCCGTAAAATCCGCAAAAACATCGGCGGCAGCTGCGAAGGGGGCTCTTTGTCAGTCGCCGGGCCTCTAGTGCGAGCCCAGTCGGCCTCAACCGGCGGACAAAGTGGTCTCTGTCAGACGTACAGAGACTCCGCAGTTGTGATCCACTTGGATACACCCCCAATAAAAGAAGGGAGGGAGAAAATGCAAAGAGCGGTTGACATTTTCGGACATTGACCACCCCAAAAATGGGGGGGGGGGGGGGGCAATACATCACTCCTTGTAGTAAACAGGAAAACCAATTTGACCAATCAACATGAAATTTGATATTGTCATGATCTGGTTGGCGACCAACGGGGGGCGCTGTCGGCCCCACCTGCACAGGTGCTGGTCGTCCCGATCAGCTTGGCGACCAGTGGGTAGCGACGTCAGCCCTGCCGGCAGCCTCGCAGGTGCTGGTCGTTATAATCAATGACACTTAAAAGGACACCGGGCACGATCATCCGGTGCCGATTCATTGTTTGTTTGCTACTTGGTTGCAGCATGCATCGTGTACGTGTTTGTTTAACCTTGGCGGGCTTTTACTTTTGGTCTTCTTTTGCTACTTTGTATTTTTTTCCATTCAGATGATTTTGATGTTTCACATTTTGTTCCTGCTGACTTTAATTTAATACAATTTGTCAAACAACCTCCTGCTCCCTCCTGCCTGCTTTTTGGGATCAGAACCCGCCATCACCACCTCGCAAAACGTGACAGATATCATAAGAGATAAACAACAGGTCAAACAGTCCAACATTTCTCATAGAGCCATACCAGAAATTTAACAGGAAGTCAGCCATTTTGGAGTCAACACTTAAGGAAATGTAAAGACCCGGAAGTACTTTGCTCATTTTTTAAAAAGGACAACCGACGTCACTTTCTTGTTTTTTAACTGACATCAGAAAAACGAGTAAGCAAAATACATTGACGTGATGGAAGGACCGCTACAATGCGTCTTTTTTACGGTCAGGGGCGGTCCTTTAGTGACGTCACGTACGGACTCGTCACCAACTCAAAAACAAGACTTCCTGAATATTCAGTGCGAGTCTTAAAAGGTAAAATATAGCGATATGCGGTGGAATCTTTGTAAAATACGCTCAGTAGAAGTTATTTGAAGACATTTTACAAATTATGGACACAACTTGTCCGGAGATGTCGGTTGTCCTTTAAATCTTTATACATTTCCTGCCTAGATTTCCTCAAAAGTCCAAAACTTCTCGTAGAGCCATATCAGAAATTCAACAGGAAGTCAGCCATTTTAGAGTCAACACTTAAGGACAATTTAAAGACCCGGAGCTAGCTAGCTATATAGCTTGCTATCTAACTTATCCTGTTAATGCAAAGTGACTGAGAGTTTTGAAAGGCGCGTATAGATGAAATGCATTGTTATTATTACTTTGTAAATATTATTTTTTTAATCTTTATACATTTCCTGCCTAGATTTCCTCAACAGTCTAAAATTTCTCATAGACCCATACCAGAAATTTAACAGGAAGTAAGCTATTTTGAATATTTGCCATCTATTTGCTATCTAGTAGCTATTTAGCTGGCTGGCTAGCTATCTCGCTAGTTATCTATTACATAATAATAATACATCTAGCTGGCTATCTATCTATCTATCTATCTATCTAACAGCTATCTATTAGCTAGTTAGTTCGCTTTCTATCTATGAGTTACTTCCGGGTTGAGTAAATGCTGGCGCGTGTGGCTGCCGCTGCTCACCCACAGAAAAACGTATCCTGTGACTGGAAAGTGACCTTGAGAGTTTTGAAAGGCGCGTATAAATGAAATGTATTATTATTATAACAGTTAAGGAAAATTTAAAGACCCGCAAGTACTTTGCTCATATTATTTTTTTTAATATTTATACATTTCCTGCCTATATTTCCTCAACAGTCCAACATTTCTCATACACTCATACCCAAAATTTAACAGGAAGTCAGCCATTTTGGAGTCAACACTTAAGGACAATTTAAAGACCCCGAAGTACTTTGCGAAGTTTTTTTTTTTTAATCTTTATACAGTAAAGTCTCGTTATATCGATATTCAAGGGAGTCCGAAAAAATATCGATATAACCGGGACTATCGATATATCCGACCCTGTTTGCATGTAATTTTCTCCGTGCATGCATAGAAATAGTATCGATATAACCGGGATATCCGATATCGATATAACGAGACTTTACTGTATATTTCCTCAACAGTCCAACATTTCACATAGACCCATACCAGAAAGTTAACAGGAAGTCAGCCATTTTGGAGTCAACAGTTAGGGAAAATTTAAAGACCCGGAAGTACTTTGCTAATATTATTTTTTTTCATCTTTATATATTTCCTGCCTATATTACCTCAAGTTACTTCACTGCATGGCTGAAAATGATTTAACTGTAATTAATAAAGCATGCTAGCATAATCTTAAAACCATAATGTGGAGATGAGTATAGATTCATTTGATCTCAGCTGTTAAAAGTGGCCTGACAGAGGCCCGGATGGTACGGCCATGACCTGCGCCGACACCAATTAGCCCCCTAGCATCTTAAACCACCTCATCACATTGCCCCACCCCCCCCTTCTCCCTCCTCCGTGGACCCATTATGCCGGATTGACTCGCCATCGAGCGGACAGTGGCCACGGGAGTCTGATTTATTTTTCATGTGGGCCGATAACAGGGTGGGAAGGGGAGGGCGGCCTCTCCGACGCCATTTTGACTCACGCTAATGCTAACCGGGGCTGATTTAAAGCGGCCGTAAACCAAACAACTTTGAAAACCGTTATCGGGTGCTGCTCACAAGGTGAGATACGTTGATGATTTTTGTCCCAATGTTTAGTCACGGCTCTTAAGCCTCAAGAAAAAAAAAAGTTATTGCTCATTTTAAGGGTGAGGGTTTTTTTTTTTTTTTTTTTTTTTTTTTTGGGGGGGGGGGGGGGGTCTCAAATCACTTGCAGTGCTCCAGTGCATTTAATCTGATGCATGGAGAACATTTGTAGATCAAAAGGAGTTTAGCATGATTAAGAATATTATTTTCAAGGTAATAATAATAATAATAATAATAATAATAATAATAATAATAATAATGTCAGTGTTTCATCACTTTTAGATCCTTTTTTTTAATTTCACAAACTATGTCACAGATGTTTTAAGACAGTCGTGAATTGTTTGAAATTGTATGTGACCTTCTCAAAGAACCAATAACAGAAACTGACCTCAGTGAAGCCGTGCATATGATTTGGGGAAAGGGTCTTTCATGCAGATGATGTTTAATTCAATTCTGAAATGGGACACTTTAGCAAATGACGTTTAAAGCCCTCATGGGGGGGGGGGGGGGGCTGAGTGAGAGGGATTTAATAATAATAATAATAATAATAATAATACATTTCATTTCTCAGCGCCTTTCAAAACTCTCAAGGTCACTTTACAGTCACAGGATTGTTTTTTTTTGTGGGTGAGCAGCGGCAGCCACACGCGCCAGCGTTCACTCAACCGGGAATAACTGAAATAGCTCAAGTTAGCTAGCTAACTAATAGATAACTAATAGATAGCAAGCTAGCTAGTTAGACACCTAATAGATAGCAAATAGATAGCAAGCTAGGTAGCCAGCAACGGTGACCCCCGTTCAACCGTGAATAATTGAAAGAGATCAAGTTAGCTAGCTAACTAATAGATAACTAATAGATAGCAAGCTAGCTAGTTAGACAGATTATAGATAGCAAAAAGATAGCAAGCTAGGTAGCCAGCAACGGTGACCCCGTTCAACCAGGAATAACTCAAATAGCTCAAGTTAGCTAGCTAACTAATAGATAACTGATAGCAAGCTAGCTAGTTACCCAGCTAATATATAGCAAATAGATAGCTAGCTAGGTAGCCAGCAATGGTGACCCCGTTCATCCGTGAATAACTCAAACAGCTCAAGTTAGCTAGCGAGCTGATAGATAACTAATTGATAGCAGGCTAGCTAGTTAGACAGCTCATAGATAGCAAATAGATAGCAAGCTAGGTAACCAGCAACGGTGACCCCGTTCAACCGGGAATAACTCAAATAGCTCAAGTTAGCTAGCTAACTAGTAGATAACTGATAGCAAGCTAGCTAGTTACCCAGCTAATATATAGCATATAAATAGCTAGCTAGGTAGCCTGCAATGGTGACCCCGTTCAACCGTGAATAACTGAAATAGCTCAAGTTAGCTAGCTAACTAATAGATAACTAATAGATAGCAAGCTATCTAGTTAGCCAGCTAATATATAGCAAATAGCTAGCTAGGTAGCCAGCAATGGTGACCCCGTTCAACTGGGAATAACTCAAACAGCTCAAGTTAGCTAGCTAGCTGATAGATAACTAATTGATAGCAGGCTAGCTAGTTAGACAGCTAATAGATAGCAAGCTAGGTAGCCAGCAACGGTGACCCCGTTCAACCAGGAATAACTCAAATAGCTCAAGTTAGCTACCTAACTAATAGATAACTAATAGATAGCAATCTAGCTAGTTAGACAGATTATAGATAGCAAATAGATAGCAAGCTAGGTAGCCAGCAATGGTGACCCCCGTTCAACCGTGAATAATTGAAAGAGATCAAGTTAGCTAGCTAGCTAATAGATAAATAATTGATAGCAGGCTAGCTAGTTAGACAGCTAATAGATAGCAAGCTAGGTAGCCAGCAACGGTGACCCCGTTCAACCAGGAATAACTCAAATAGCTCAAGTTAGCTACCTAACTAATAGATAACTAATAGATAGCAAGCCAGCTAGTTAGACAGCTAATATATAGCAAATAGATAGCTAGCTAGGTAGCCAGCAACGGTGACCCCGTTCAACCGTGAATAACTCAAATAGCTCAAGTTAGCTAGCTAACTAATAGATAACTAATAGATAGCAAGCTAGCTAGTTAGACAGATAATAGATAGCAAATAGATAGCAAGCTAGGTAACCAGCAACGGTGACCCCGTTCAACCGGGAATAACTCAAATAGCTCAAGTTAGCTAGCTAACTAGTAGATAACTGATAGCAAGCTAGCTAGTTACCCAGCTAATATATAGCATATAAATAGCTAGCTAGGTAGCCAGCAATGGTGACCCCGTTCAACCGTGAATAACTGAAATAGCTCAAGTTAGCTAGCTAACTAATAGATAACTAATAGATAGCAAGCTAGCTAGTTAGCCAGCTAATATATAGCAAATAGCTAGCTAGGTAGCCAGCAATGGTGACCCCGTTCAACCGGGAATAACTCAAACAGCTCAAGTTAGCTAGCTAGCTGATAGATAACTAATTGATAGCAGGCTAGCTAGTTAGACAGCTAATAGATAGCAAGCTAGGTAGCCAGCAACGGTGACCCCGTTCAACCAGGAATAACTCAAATAGCTCAAGTTAGCTACCTAACTAATAGATAACTAATAGATAGCAAGCTAGCTAGTTAGACAGATTATAGATAGCAAATAGATAGCAAGCTAGGTAGCCAGCAATGGTGACCCCGTTCAACCGTGAATAACTGAAATAGCTCAAGTTAGCTAGCTAACTAATAGATAGCAAGCTAGCTAGTTACCCAGCTAATATATAGCATATAGATAGCTAGCTAGGTAGCCAGCAATGGTGACCCCGTTCAACCGGGAATAACTGAAATAGCTCAAGTTAGCTAGCTAACTAATAGATAGCAAGCTAGCTAGTTAGCCAGCTAATATATAGCAAATAGCTAGCTAGGTATCCAGCAATGGTGACCCCGTTCAACCGTGAATAACTGAAATAGATCAAGTTAGCTAGCTAGCTAACTAGCTATTATTATTATTATTATTATTATTCACTTTTTGGGGGGAGGGTTTATTTCAGCGACGCAGGGCAGTCGCCGAAACAGCAGAGACATATTTGATTTGATCATGTGACGCACTGATTTGGTTATGTTAGCCGATAGTGCTGGCGGGCGTTTTCAAAATGTTTCTCAGGAAGTCTGCTCAAAGATGACACGATAACACCATGATGACCGTCCGTTAAGCATCCGCCATTCTGTCCGGATTTCAAATCGGAGAAGATTATCCGAGGGGAAGCTAATTGCTATCATATGGAAAATGCTAATCTCCAGGGAACATTTCTCACCAGAGGGGACATCGTTCCTTTAAGAGGATTAAGACGAATGTCTATCAATAATGTCGCTGTAACGTTTGCCCCGTTTGTCAGCGGCCACAATCCACCCACTTCACATCCAAATAAATGTTTACAAGCGCGTGCGGCAATAAATGATTGGCGATGCCTCCGCTATCTTTGCCTGCCACTTAAATCAAACCTCTTCTGCCGGCGTCACCTTTGCCTCCAGCCAGTAGTGATGTTTCAAATAGCAAGCGTGCTTTTGCAAATGAGATGCTTTCTTGTCCCCTTTAGCGTTGAGATAATCCGCACTGGAGTATGGCAAGTGCTTTGCCTCGCTGCCGCCCCCAAAAATATTAAATAAAAAATAAAAAAAATCTGTAATGTGTCAGTTTTTTAAAAACAAACTGATACATTTGTGTGGAATGTTTCCATGGAATTTAATCTTTTAAACCAAAAGCAATTTTCCGATTAAAACAAAAAATATATATACAGTAAAGTCTCATTATATCGATATCGGATATATCGATAGTGCCGCTTATATCGATACTATTTCTATGCACGCACGGAGAAAATTACATGCAAACAGGGTTGGATATATCGATAGTCCCGGTTATATCGATATTTTTTCGGACTCCCTTGAATATCGATATAACGAGACTTTACTGTACAGTCAAACCTCGGTTTTCGAACGTCTCGATTCTCATCCCATTCGGTTTTCAACCAAAAATGTCATATTTTTTTATGCTCGGTATACAACCGAAATTTGGTTCTCAACCAAACTGAGTGCATCTGAATGCATCACTCGACTACCCTGTGCTTCCTTATACGTCACGTCTTCCTCATTGTCTCATTGTGACCGACGCATTAATATTGTTGTTTTATTTTTGCGAAAATGCTGACATATTTGGTTAAGATCTCCTGAATAGTATGATTTTATAGCAAGCAGGGGATGCTTTGAAAAGTTAGTGTGCCCTGTGCCCAAAGACAGCTGGGATAGGTGCTAACACGCCCCGTGACAGAAAGATAGAGATTTTTATGTACAGATGTTAACGTTGACGTTAAAAATTAGTGAAAATAAGTTTGTTTTTATAGAATTTTACACATGACCTGCGCTATTATAAGGTTTTTATCCGGTTTATGCGATGAAATGGTTAAAAAAGTTGTTTTCTAGACTTTGAACGGATTAAGATTTTTTTACATTGATTTTAATGGAAAGTGCTGTTTCGGTTTTTGAACAAAACGGTTTTCGAACAGGTTCCTGAAACGGATTATGGTCGAAAACTGAGGTATAACTGTATACTCATCATATATTTACAGTATCTATCTATCTATCTATCTATCTATCTATCTATCTATCTATCTATCTATCTATCTATCTATCTATCTATCTATCTATCTATCTATCTACCTTACCTACCTACCTACATCTCTATCTCTCTCTATATATACTGTAAATTAGCTATCCATTAGCTAGCTGGCTAGCTATTGGCTGCCTAGCTGGCTGTAAGCTGTCTAGCTGGCTAGCTGTTGGCTATCTGGCTATCTGTTCGCTATGTATTTGCTATCCATTAGCTAGCTAGCTTACTATGTATTTAAGTTACTTTGGGGTTGAGTAAATGCTGGCGCATGTGGCTGCCCACAGAAAAACTTTATCCTGTGACTCTATAAATGAAATGTATTATTATTATTATTATTATTATTATAAATAATGCACACACACATTGAAAATAATAACAATTTACATTTGAAAGAGAGACGAACAACTGATCATGACTGATTTGGTGTCTATAATCTGCTGTGCACTCGTATGTACACTCATAGCCGGTCTTCAGCAAACCTATTTCATGTTGTGGTCAAAAAATATACTTGGACAAACGAAAAGAAAGGTCTAAAAATGAAGAAATGAAGAAAAAACATAAAAGGTGAGTGAGCAGAAGTTCGCCTCCCCAAAGATTTTTTGGGAGGGTTGGCGGTAAACAACAAAAGCAGCAGCCTGCTATGCTAATTAATGGAGGCTGCGATTCACCACGTGCTTTGTCATCATTTGAGCTTTGTAATTGTCCCGCCGAAAAGACGCCAGGCGGAGCGGGTCCTCCTGGACGCTACCTGTGAAGCGATTAAAAAGCCATCTTTCTTTCTGAGAAGGCACGCCTGGCTAAACGCTGAAATTGTCACCAACTGCAACTTTGAGTCTCTTGAGTTTTTGCTGCTTGCTCAAGAGGGACCGCGATGCTGGGCACTCATTTATCATGCGGCGTCCGTCCGTCCGTCCGTCCGTCCACCCCACAAAGGTTCTTCAGAGCTTAGTGCTGAGCTAGGCTTGTTCAAATTATTGCCCACCGACGACAAGTATCAGTGGGGAATTTATGCTCACACCTAGATCTAGAAAAAATATCTATTATTTTTTTATTGACCGTTTTTTTTTTTTATTGAATGGTATTGAATTCAAGATACTTGTGTTTACATTTAAAGCCATCCATGACCTTGCCCCCCCTATCTATCTGACCTACTTAAAATCTGCGTTCCCTCTCGGTCCCTCCGATCCTCATCCTCCCTCCACCTCTGTATGCCCTCTTCCCATCTCACAACGATGGGGTGCAGAGCTTTCAGCCGCTCTGCTCCCAAACTTTGGAAGTCACTTCCACCCAACATCTGTAATATTGACTTACTTCCTACTTTCAAATCCCACAACAAAATCCACCTGTTTAAACCTGCTTTCATCGTCTAGTTCAATTTGCTATTTTATTATTTATCGTTTTAATCATATTTCATTGTTTTATGGATTGTTGTTTTTATTGTAAAGTGTCCTTGGGTGTTCAGAAAGGCGCTTGTAAATTAAATGTATTATTATTATTATTATTATTATTATTATTTTGTAGTTTTTTTTCTTAACTCATTCACACATTTATTTAGGAATTGAAAATATGACAGAGCTCAATTCCCGAATTTGTTCGGGTTTTGTTTATTTTTTTTTCATGCTTGGGTGCCGATAACGCGCTGGCCAGACCTCTGGTGATGTGTTTTCCCTTCCACAAGGGGGCAGCATCCCCCCTTTTTTCCATGTTAGCCCTTTGTTACAACTTCAGCTGTTGTTAAAGCGCTATATAAATCAATATGTATTGCATTTTGTAGAGCCGCCCCCATTTCAAGCTCAGATAACTCCAGACTCATATAACTTAATTAATAATAATAATAATAATACATTTTACAAGCACCTTTCAAAGCTCTCAAGGACACTTTACAGTCACACACAAGCATAGATAAAATAATACATAAAATACAATTATAAATAGAATAGAATTTTTGTACGGGTGCCCCCATTTCAATCTCAGATTACTCCAGACCCATATGATTTCGGAATTAACTATTTTTTTCTGGTGATAGAAGCATGCCGTGGAGTGCCATTCCCGAATATGTTCAGGTTTTAGTTTTTCTTGCGGGGCATACTAATAAAGTGCTGGTCAGACCTCTGGCAAACGAGGGGGCAGCATTTGCCTTTTTTTACAGCCATATTTTACAAGCTCATATAACTCCAGACTCATATAATTAAAGAATTAACTCTTTTTTCTGATTACAGAAGAGATTGTAACGCTTTATTGGGTGTTGATGTAGTCCTAAAACCTAATAGTCTGTGGGTCCTGGATTCAAGTGATAATGACAAAATACCTGGCACTGGAATGGCCAATTTTTTTGCACATACAGTGATACCTCGGTTTACGAACCCGTTGTCTTACGAACTTTTCGGATTACGAACGTTAACTTTATGAAAATTTTACTACTCCATTCCATCAAACCATCAACGACCATCACAAAGGTCACTAAAACGACTTTATTATACAGTGCAGTTTACTTCTTTAATTATAATATCAGAGCACATTTATTATACATAAAATAAGGTATATTTTGTGTAGTTTTACGGCTTAGAAAATTTGAAATTAGAAAATTATGTTTCATGGGGACCTGGAAACGGATTATTCTCATTTTAATGGTTTCCTATGGGAAATGCTTTTTTGGGATACACACTTTTCACCCTACACACGCTGTCGGGGAACCAATTAAGTTCGTAAGCCAAGGTATTACTGTATCTTTACATCTGTTAAGATATTTAGCTGGCTAGCTTTCTAGCTAGCTAGGTCACTGAGTGTACTTGACGTTTGGATGAAAAGGACTAAAAGCCAGCTAGCTAACTTGCTAATTAAGTTCGTAAGCCAAGGTATGTATCATTGTATCTGGCAGTGAATGAGTTAATGATAGATCCAGAGCAAAAATAACAAATCTCATCTTTAAAAAATGGTTATTGCTGCAGTCAAAAAGAAAAGACAGACTGTAGCAAGTTATATAGACTGACTGTGTCTGTTTTAAAAAAAACAGACGAAGCAAGTATATATCCCTCAGCAAACGAAAATGATGACTTAGCTCAAGTCCCACCACAACAGCGCTAGCTAACAATGGCCTGTAAACGCTCCGACAAAACAGGTTCAAACGAATTCCTCGGCCCTCCCGGAAGCCCATTCAGGTTCAGCGTTAACATAATCAGGTTCAGCTAACATAAAACACGCACAGAGGTGGGACATCCTGCAGCTAGCTTGCGCGCGAGTTTCATTTCTGATCTTCAAAGTGAAAACGATGAAAGCTCCAAAGACCAAGTTCTTTGATCATTTTTCTAGCGTCGTCATAACGGCTTGCTAATGTTGTTTTTTTGAGGTTAGAGATGCTTTTTAAGCGCCCTACCTGACTGGAGCGCCTCTGCTCTGGGCGGCCTTCAGCAGGACAGTCACCGTGCTGTCCGTCTGGTTTAGCGATGTCTCCTGGTCGTACGTCGGCATGGACGGAGCTGAGGGAGGAAGTCCAAGATGTTAGCATTTTTTAAAACAGATACTCACTGTAACCCCGTAGAAATAATAATAATAATAATAATAATAATAATAATAATAGTAGTAGTCAGAGTCATCATAGTAATAGTAATAGTAATAGTTCTAGTAGTAGTAGTAGTAGAAGAAGTAATTGTAATACTAATAGTAGTAGCAGTAATAGTCATAGTAATAGTAATAATAATCATCAGCATCATATAATAATAATAACAATAATAACTACAACAATAATAATAATAACAATAATAACTACAATAAATACTACTACTACTACTACTAATAATAATAATAATAATAATAATCCATTACATTTTAAGTGCCTTTCAAAGCTCTCAAGGACACTTTACAGTCAAAGCTTGGTTTTCAACCATAATCCGTTCCAGAAACCTTTTCAGAAATTGATTTGGTCGAAAACAGAAACATTTACCATTATTTTCTGTGTAGCTCTCTCTCTTGTTTCTATTTATAATTGAATTTGATTTATTGTATTCTATTCGTGATTGTATTTTATGTATTTTATTTAGTACCTATGCTTGTCCGTGACAGTAAAGTGTCCTTGAGAGCTTTGAAAGGTGCTTAAAATGTAATGTATTATTATTATTATTATTATTATTATTATTATTATTACAGTAAAGTCTCGTTATATCGATATCGGATATATCGATAGTCCCGGTTATATCGATACTATTTCTATGCACACACGGAGAAAATTACATGCAAACAGGGTCGGATATATCGATAGTCCCGGTTATATCGATATTTTTTCGGACTCCCTTGAATATCGATATAACGAGACTTTACTGTATTATTATTATTATTATTATTATTATTATTATTGTCATCAATCATGTCCAGTATTTTGTTTTTCTACTTCTTTCATTCCTTTCATCTTCCTTTCATAACTTTGCTGCTGTGAAATGTAAATTTCTCCACACTGCCATGCAGTCTACACTCTGCCTTTGAATTATCAAAGTTGAAACTCTCTCACTATCGTCTGACGCTTTTTAATGTTGAAACTCCACCCTCTCACTGCTGCGTTCTTGACCAATCACGTGGCTTTAACCCAAGACTGGGGGCGGGGAATAGAGGACATAGCTGCCATTTTCTTGTTAGAAGAACGGGCTCGTTCGCGAATGACACATCACTCATTGAGGCAGCTCCGTGTTTATCCGGAAAAAAAGTGTGGATACCAAGATAACATTTTCATACATTTAACGTTCGTAAACCGAAAAGTTCGTAAGCCAAGGGATTCGTAAAACCGAGGTCTTACTTTATTATTATTATTATTATTATTATTATTATGATAACAGATCCGCAGACACCGACCTGATATCTTGGTGGTGAACTGGGTCGCCACGGCGGGGCCGTAGCCTTTGGCCGTGCTGGCGCGCAGTGTGAAGGAATACGTGGAGCCCGGGTGAAGGCCCTCAAAGACGTGGGCGGTCTCGTTGCCCGTCTTGGCCACTTTGCCGCTTTGGTTGGAGAGGTCCAGCTCGGGGTCGAAGGAGCTCACCGCCTTGTAGGAGATCTATAAAGGAGATGAATATTTAGTGGTGTGTTGCTGCTGCTGCTCCAGGGTCTGCTATTGAAAACATCTCCAAACATTTAGCCCGTTCTGGTGAGAATACGGTCGGATTTCAAAATAATAAAAAAAATAAATAAAACAAAGCTGCTCCATTGCTTTTCATTTTCAACTGTTTATATATAGCAACTATACTGTCAGTTGATTTATTTTTTTTTGCTACATAAGAACACAATAATAATAATAATAATAATAATAATAATAATAATACATTTCATTTTCAAGCACCTTTCAAAAATAGCTATCTATTCACTAGCTAATAGCTATCTATTCGCTAGCTAATAGCTATCTATTTCCTAGCTATTAGCTAGCTATTAGCTTTTTTAAATTTTTTTATTATATATTATATATATATAGCTAATAGCTAGCCAATATATTAATATTATTATATATTATTACATTAGTTAGCTATTAGCTATATATATATAATAACAATAACAATATCGATGAAAAGGTTTCTTCAGCCGTCATCTGTAGTTCTTTAAAAGAAGAAGAAGAAGAAGAAGATAGCTGGCTATCTATTAACCATCTATTAGCTCGCTAGCTATTTGCTATCTAGCTGGCTGGCTGGCTGGCTATTTAGCTGACTGGCTATTCAGCTATTTAGCTGGCTGGCTGGATAGATAGCTGGCTATGTATTAGCTATCTATTGGCTAGCTAGCTAGCTTTCCATCTATTTGAGTTACTTGTGTGTTGCGTGAACGCTGGCGCGTGTGGTTACTGCTACTCACCCACAGAAAAAAATGATCCTGTGCCTGTAAAAGTGACCTTGAGAGTTTTGAAAGGCGCATAGAAATCAAATGGATTATTAGTATTATTATTATGATTATGATTATTATGATTATTATGATCATTATTATTATTAACAATAATAATAATAATAATAACATAAATGAACCTAAAATGGCCGCCTGATGACCAAAGTATCGTTTCAGGCGTGATTTTTTTCAAGACATTTTGTAATTATTATAATT
This sequence comes from Hippocampus bargibanti, assembly GCF_051943395.1. NCBI lineage: Eukaryota > Metazoa > Chordata > Actinopteri > Syngnathiformes > Syngnathidae > Hippocampus > Hippocampus bargibanti. Next base: position 3,285,549 of record NC_142744.1, on the reverse strand, counting down.
ATTATAATAATAATAATAATAATAATAATAATAATAATAATTACAAAATGTCTTGAAAAAAATCACGCCTGAAACGATACTTTGGTCATCAGGCGGCCATTTTAGGCCATTTTATTATAATAATAATAATAATAATAATAATAATAATAATAATTACAAAATGTCTTGAAAAAAATCACGCCTGAAACGATACTTTGGTCATCAGGCGGCCATTTTAGGTTCATTTATGTTATTATTATTATTATTATTATTATTATTATTAATAATAATAATAATAATAATAATAATAATAATAATAATAATAATAATAATAATGATCATAATAATCATAATAATCATAATCATAATAATAATACTAATAATCCATTTGATTTCTATGCGCCTTTAAAAACTCTCTAGCTCTATTTGAGTTACTACCGGGTTGAGTGAAGGCTGGTGCGTGTGGCTGCCGCTGCTCACCCACAGAAAAAAAACTTAACCTGGCGCTTATAAATTAAATGTATTATTATTTTTATTTTTTTTCATGCATTTGAAACGCTTCAGAAATTCCAAAACCTAACGTGGAGAGAAAAAAAATGACACGGAATGAGATTTGCCGACATGTTTTCCATTATTTCCTCCGTCACATTCATTAAGGACGTCGGGAGAGGCGGCGACGGGTAATTTCAAAGTGAAACATGGCGATATGCGCTCGGGTGGCGCTGACAAAAGGACTCAAATGAGAGAAAGCTTTCCGAGCATTTCCAAACTTGATGGACACAAATTATGAGGCGCTTCCAACTCCCTTTTGTGTGCCTTAATTGGAATGATAATGGAGATTTTTTTTTTTCTTCCTTTTTTTATGAGCGGCGGCGCTAGTGGTGTTTTCTTGAAGTGGGGGACTTGAGTTCTTCTGAATGGATATTAGCGAAAGCACTTGCCTTAATGCCTCCCCGCTGAACCCACACAAAGAAAGTCACTTGCCACTTGCAGGACGGCCAAATTCGTAGCTGACAATCACGGCGCCGTCGCCGCCATAACTGGCCTCATTTCGAGGACGGTGGGGAAACAAAAGCTTCTGACATTACGGCTGCGTGGAAGTCCAGGATGCACGAATACAGTATGTTTGCGCCTTATATGCAGGTGTGCCTTGTATACCGAAAAATAAGGTAAAGGCGCTACACAGCTTACAAACGAGATACGTTCCGAACAGTTGTTTGTAAGGTGAATTTGTTCGTAAGTTGATTCAGTGCTCTATTTTGTATGGAATGTATTTTTTAAGGCTAATATTAGTATGTTTAATGAGGTTTATATAAGTATGTTTGCACCTTATATGGAGGTGTGCCTTATATACAGTCAAATAATGTACAGATGCTACCCAACTTACAAACGAGATACGTTCCGAACGGTGGGTCGTAAGGTGAATTTGTTCTTATGTTGCTTCAGTGCTATATTTAGCATGGAATGTATTTTTAAGGGTTATATAAGTATGTTTAAGGTTTCAGTGCTCTATTTTGTATGGAATGTGATTTTAAGCCTAATATAAGTAAGTTTAAGGTTTACATAAGTATGTTTGCGCCTTATATGGAGGTGTGCCTTATACAGTAAAGTCTCGTTATATCGATATTCAAGGGAGTCCGAAAAAATATCGATATAACCGGGACTATCGATATATCCGACCCTGTTTGCATGTAATTTTCTCCGTGCGTGCATAGAAATAGTATCGCTATAACCGGGACCATCGATATATCCGATATCGATATAACGAGACTTTACTGTATACCGAAAAATAAGGTACAGACGGTCCACCATTTTACGAACGAGATACGTTCCGAGCATAAGGTTCATAAGGTGAATTTGTTCGTAATTTGCTTCAGTGCTATATTTTGTACATGTACAGTGATACCTTGGCTTACGAACTTAATTGGTTCCCAGACGGAGTGTGTAAATTGAAAAGTGTGTATCCCAAAAAATAATTTCCCATAGGAAACCATTAAAATGAGAATAATCCGTTCCCAGGTCCACATGAAACATAATTTTCTACTTTCTAATTTTCTAAGCTGTAAAACTACACAAAATATACCTTATTTTATGTATAATAAATGTGCTCTGATATTATAATTAAAGTGTAATTATAATTAATTAGTGGCCAGTTTCATCAGCATTAAACACTTGATGAGGAACGTAACCTCCTTCTTTCACCATCTTGAGGAATGATCCCTTGTAGGTGCTTTCTATGCGATAATTTTACCTTGTTCCTCATCAATTGTGTTCTGTTCAGCTGGGTTGATAGCTTTTTGCATCATATACGCTGCCTTTGAACTGTCAAAGTTGAAACTCTCTCACTGTCGTCTGCCTGTGTCTTTAATGTTTAAACCACCTCCCCTCACTGCTGCGTTCTTGACCAATCACGTGGCTTTAACCGAAGACTGGGGGCGGGGAATAGAGGACATAAACAGTCAGCTGCCATTTTCATTGAGGCAGCTCCGTGTACGAAAAAAGTTCGTCTGCCAAGGTAAAGTTCGTATGCCAAGGTAAAGTTTGTATGCCAAGGTAAAATGTTCATACATTTTACGTTCGTAAACCAAAAAGTTCATGAGCGAAGGGGTTCGTAAACCGATGTATCACTATACTGTAATATGCAAATAAAATAGGATGTTATTCGGATATCAAGGTGACAAAAAGGCACACGAAATTTGTATATTGAATGAAAAACTGAATTTTACGGGTGGTTTTCAAGGAGAGTGAACAAATCAACAGAAAAAAATGGCCGTTGTTTACGGCTTGTAGCCGTAAATGATGGGCGGTGAGAGCCGGCAGGCAGTCGTGTTCCATAAAGTGGATCTCAAACACACAAACACGGACACACACTTCCCATTTACGTGTCGTATGAAATTTTAAAGAAGATAAACAGCCGAGAAGTGTCGCTCTTTAAGCCATTAAGCTAACCTTCTGTGGAGGGTAGATTTTTTGTCTATCTTCTCGCTCTCTCCTTTTATTTATATAAATATTTTTTATGGACTTTGTTTTTGCATCTGCTTGACTAAACAAAGACCCCCGCCGCCACCACTCAATCCCCACTCTAGTCCAATGAGAGGAGACCCCCGCTAACCCAGTCAAAATAACGTAGCGCGGTGAGCAAACAGCGAGCGGAGAGGGAATCAATCTGTGGGAAAGGTGGCGGGATTACTTCCCAAACCGAAGACTTGTTTAAGATCAATGTGTGTGTGTGTGTGTGTGTGTGTGTGTGTGTGTGTGTGTGTGTGTGTGTGTGTGTGTGTGTGTGTGTGTGTGTGTGTGTATTTGTCTTGTGGAGGCGTGCACAAGGGTGGCAAGCGGTCATGAGTCAACATTGACTCGCAGGCGCAAACTCGGCGAGAGAGATTGCGCTTTCTATATCGTTCGAAGAGCGAAATACGACTTGGTACACAGTTTTTGACTGTCACTTTTTGTTTTGTTTTGTTTTTTTAAACTGACATTTGTACATGTGTCGTCATTTCACAGGTTGGGAATGAAAGTGGTGAGCTTATATTAATATAATAATAATAATAATAATAATAATAATAATAATAATAATAATAATAATAATAAAAGACTCTCAAGGACACTTTACAGCCACAGAATAAGTTTGATAGCTACGTAGATAGCTAGCTAGATAGATATATAGCTAATAGACAGCTAGCTAGCAAGATAGCTATATAGCTAATAGACAGCTAGCTAGCCAGCTAGATAGCTAATAATAGTAATAATAATACATTTCATTAATAAGCGCCTTTCAAAACTCTCACGAACACTTTAGTCATAGGATAAGTTAGATAGCTACTTAGATAGCTAGCTAGTTAGATAGCTATATAGCTAATAGATAGCTAATAACAATAATAACAATAACAATAATAATAATAATAATAATAGATTATATTTTAATAGATTATATTTTCAAAACTCTCAAGGCCACTTTACAGTCACAGGATAAGTTAGATAGCTACCGAGATAATTAGCTAGCCAGCTAGATATCTAATAATAATAATAATAATAATAATACAGTAAAGTCTCGTTATATCGATATCGGATATATCGATAGTCCCGGTTATATCGATACTATTTCTATGCACGCACGGAGAAAATTACATGCAAACAGGGTCGGATATATCGATAGTCCCGGTTATATCGATATTTTTTCGGACTCCCTTGAATAGCGATATAACGAGACTTTACTGTAATACATTTCATTTATAAGCGCCTTTCAAAACTCTCACGGACACTTTAGTCATAGGATAAGTTAGATAGCTATCTAGATAGCTAGCTAGTTAGATAGCTATATAGCTAATAGATAGCTAATAACAATAATAACAATAACAATAATAATAATAATAATAATAATAATAATAATAATATATTATATTTTAATAGATTATATTTTCAAAACTCTCAAGGCCACTTTACAGTCACAGGATAAGTTAGATAGCTACCGAGATAATTAGCTAGCCAGCTAGATATCTAATAATAATAACAATAATAATAATAATACATTTCATTTATAAGCGCCTTTCAAAACTCTCACGAACACTTTAGTCATAGGACAAGTTAGATAGCTACCTAGATAGCTAGCTAGTTAGATAGCTATATAGCTAATAGATAGCTAATAACAATAATAACAATAACAATAACAATAACAATAATAACAATAATAACAATAACTATAATAATAATAATAATAGATTATATTTTAATAGATATTTTCAAAACTCTCAAGGCCACTTTACAGTCACAGGATAAGTTAGATAGCTACCGAGATAATTAGCTAGCCAGCTAGATATCTAATAATAATAATTTAATCATCATAATAGTAATACTACTACTACTACTACTACTGCTAATAATAATAATAATAATAATAATAATAATAATAATAATAATACATGTGATGGATGCTCATTTCACCCAAAATGAACCGAGGTGAATTTTTGGGTATATGCGCGTACCTCATACTGCGTGATGACGCCATACGTCTGCGCCGGCTCTCGCCACGTGAGCACAATCTTCTCCTCGTAGGCGCTGCCCTGGACGGACTCCAGCGGGATGACACCGGGCACTGCAGGGCGGCGGGGGGGCACCCACACGGCGGTACAGATTAGTGACAGCGATGAATAAAAGTGGCGCCCGTTGCCTTCACTGTGATTTATCCCGCCCGGTTGACAATCATCCAAAGAGCTTTTCAAGGACATCCATTACACAAATGGCCGACGGCCAAAGTCAAAGATATTTTAATGGGAATATTTCAAGTCGTTGACAATAACGATACGCACGCCGCGCATGTCGTATGGCGGAGATGAGTGGCGTGCGGGCGCACATAAATAAAAGGAGGTCGAGCGCCATCTTTGACTGGATGTTGACGCAGGCTCGTGACATTGTTGTTCGCTAGCCATAAATTTTCATCTAATACGTTTATCAATGGGCTGCTTCGATGGGATTGCTTGAAGGGTGGCAGCGGCTAAAAAGTTTGTTTTTGACTTTCCAAATCACAGCTGTTAAAAATGTATCTGTACATGTAACATCCGACTTACGACCGGCTCAATTTACGACCACCCATACTTACAACCACGACCTCCAAACCCTATTTTTAACATTTTAAGAGGGGGAGTTTGCGAGTCATTTTGAATGGATTTCGAATTAGATAGCTACCTTGATAGCTAGCTAGTTAGATAGCTATATAGCTAATAGATAACTAGCTAGCCAGCTAGATAGGTAATAATAATAATAATAATAATAATACAGTAAAGTCTCGTTATATCGATATAGGATATATCGATAGTCCCGGTTATATCGATACTATTTCTATGCACGCACGGAGAAAATTACATGCAAACAGGGTCGGATATATCGATAGTCCCGGTTATATCGATATTTTTTCGGACTCCCTTGAATATCGATATAACGAGACTTTACTGTAATAATAATAATAATAATAATAATAATAATAATACGTTTCGTATCAAAGCGCCTTTCAAAACTCTCACGGTCACTTTACAGTCGCAGGGGAAGCCACACGCGCCAGTGTTTACTCAACCCGGAAGTCAATAGACATAAAGCTAGCTAACTAGTAGATAGCTAATATATAGCCAACAACCCGGAATAAATCAAATAGAGAGAAAAGCTAGCTAGCTAGCTAATAGTCAGTTAATAGATAGCTAGCTAGATATCTAGCTAGATAGCGTGACACCTAGATAGCTGTATAGCAATTTTGGAATTTTACAAGTTGGATTTGCTTTTGCGGGCCGAATAAAATGATTTGACAGGCCAGATTTGGCCCCCCGGGCTTCATCTTTGACACCTGTGCTTCAAAAGTTAATCAAAAATGAAAACAATAACTTTGCCGCCACTCTGAACGGGTTTCCGGAAGCTCACCGTCTTCATCCGTCTGCACCTCCAGCTCGGCGCTCTCCTTGACGCCCTCCGGGTTGCGCAGCACCAGCTTGACGCTGAGGTTAGTGTAGGGCATCAAATTGTGGATGGTATGCTGCGGGTCGCGACCCTGCGTCTGGTAGCACACCTCCTCGCGGGTCTGCTCTTTGCCGCCCACCCGCGAGCGGTACTGCGCCGTCAGGTTGTAGCTGTGGCAGCGCGTCACGTTGTAGCCTAGCGGCTCCCAGCGCACCGTCACTTGCCTGGATTGGACGTCCAGAACCTCCAGACGGCGAGGCCCGTGCATAGGCTCTACGGGGACATAGAGGGAGGAGGGGAGAGTGTGAGGCCACATGCAGACAATCAATTACGTTTCATGAAACGCCAGGTGGTGCGCATTCGTTTCGGGGAAAATTGGAGAAATGGACGCAATGTATGCGGCGGCACAACCTCCGCTGTTCTTTTTTCTTTTGGCAACGTTTGACACCTGGTTGAATTTCATCCGTTTGAAGTCGACGCCTTTCCTGTTTCAAAGGCGCAGCGCGATGGGGGAGCTAAGAGCATGCAGCGACGCATGCATGCCGACGCACCGGTAGCTACGGTGCGAGGCCCCTGCGGGGGGGGGTGCGGTGTGTGTGTGTGTGTGTGTGTGTGGGGGGGGGGGTCACATCATGCCTTCAGAGAACACCATCTTTTCAAATGGCGGCTCGGTATGGCAGCATGGAGAAATGGATTAGGTCACACTCGGACTGGAGGTACATTATCTATCTATCTATCTATCTATCTATCTATCTATCTATCTATCTATCTAGCAAGCTAGCTAGCTAGCTAAATTCGCTGTTCCTAATTGAGCCTTTAGATGGCAGCGGTTAGCACACACAATAACTTCTATAGACGTTATGATGGGGAATAAGAAGTTATCACATTTAAAAGTTTTACGCTGTTATATGCTTAGTCAACATGTGTGACTCGAATACACAATTGTAGCACAGACAACCTGGGGTCAATCTGAGGTCAACAGACACAGCTTGTTAAACTGTTATCTTTATCTAGGAGATCTGGCCTTGGACAGAATTTAGGACTTGGGAAATTCCTTTATCACCGGAGTAATTTACGACTTGAAACTCCTTCATAGGAAGAGCTCATTAGCCAGGTTACAAATGTATCAGTTCATGGAAAAGACAATGTTTTATTGCTTACAGCTGTTCGTGCTTAGTCTCAAGAGGTGTGGTATTCTAATCAAGAAAACTATATTTTACTAATGTATTACTATAATTTGCATATACTCTCAATAAATAGCTTGTCAGAGGACTGCAGAATTCAAACGTATGTGATGAATGGCTGTGTCTCCTGCCGGCAGTAAAGAAAATCTTTCTGGGTTCGAGTCTTTGTCCACAGTGTCCGATCAAACATGTCCGGCAAATTGGCGTTTTCATGTTTATTATGTTTCTTAAGTCATTATAAGTGCCTTGCATGCTGGGTCCGAGTGGACAGTAATTTCATCTGTGCTGTATGTCATGCATATTAGCATATTTGACAATAAAGCTGACTTTGACTTTGACTTGACATCTCTGACACGTTATTAATTTAATGACTTAGGCTGCGGGCCGGAAAAAAATGACCACGGGCCGCATTTGGCCCTCGGGCCGGACTCTGAACACGTCTGCAAAAATTTGTGCGCGTGATCCAAATTCAAACAGAAGTCATGTGATGTTGACATCAAACAGAGTATGTAACACGTCTCTAAAAATGGCCGTTCTGATGATATGAAGTAGCACCGGTAAGCACCATTTTGAAATAGCTTACTTCACATGTACATAAATCGGAGTGACCAACAAGTCTGCATGTCAATATTTTATGCCGGGAGGTTGATTCCGTGCCGATAGCGCTCTTGATATTTGGTGTCTCACCCTGCGGGATAGTAACAGTCAGTTGGACATCGCCTTTCCTTCCTGTTACGATAAATTCTCGCTGATAAGGGGTTGGGGGACACGGGGTGTCACATGACACCTACCCCCCTCCCCATCACCTTGCAGCATTTTTAGCGTTAGCTTTCGCCTCCATTCCTAATCCCTATTTTGCTGCCGTCCCGCCTCTCCGACAAGGCGGTGTAGGCTCTCGGCCTTGAGATAATGGGATCAATTTCCATTCCAGGTCAAATTTGCAGCCCATTTTCTCTGGAACTTAACACTTTAGCAGCTATTACCAAGGAGACAGGGGCTCCATTTCAGCTCCCATCTGCCCCTAGGGATGCGCAACCCAGGCGGCGGATCGGGCTAGGCAGCCACGTTTAACATTCATAGGGTGTAACCGGGTGCTTGATTGGGTGGAGGAATCTTGTCGCACCGAAAAACACTTCTGAAGGAATACGTCGGTGTAAGCTCTCAGTCGTACAGGAGTGGTCCATCGATGAAAAGGTTTCTTCAGCCGTCATCTGTACTTCTTTGAAGGTGTCGGATGTTTCGCTTCTTATCCAGGAGGCTTCGTCAGCGAACAAAATCTTTTGCTGGTAGTTTCGGCCCTATATATATCCCTATTGTCCAGATGTGGCGGTGCCGAACTCTGCTATGATTGGTCCCTGCTCTCAGGTTGGGGGGGAGCAGAGGACTACTCCCTGTGGCTCCACTGATTACTTCTATTTTCCTGACTGATTACTTCTATATTCCTGACTGAGTATGAGGTCTACGACCGGCCTGATTGCCCCATTTGCTCTGGTATCACCTTGCCTATGTTGCCTAAGAAGTCTGTTGTACGAACGATCCAAATTGAACCTCACCCCACCATGGCGATTTAGCAATTTTATGATGATGATACTAGTGCAGCGTGTTCAACCAGGAACAAATTCCTTGTGTGTTCTACATACTTGGCAATAAAGATGATTCTGATTTTGATTCTGATTTGTGAAGGATTTTGCTGTTTTATGAAAATAGCTTCTTTTACTCCCCTTTCAAACCATCTATTTTCTTTCGCTAAGAGTTTAACCTCATTGTCGTCAAATGAGTGGTTGCGAGCTTATAGGTGCATATGTACTGCTGATTGAGGCCCACAAATATTATCCCTGCGATATTGATAGTCTTTTTTTTTTTGAGAATTTGTTTAGTCTCCCCAATGTATTGCTCTTTACAATTTTCATTTTTACAATGTATTGAATAAACTACATTACTTTGTTTTTCATTTGGCAGCCTATCTTTTGGATGCACTAATTTTTGCCTTAACGTGTTTACCGGTTTGAAATAAGTAGGAATTGTGTGTTGCCAAAGGACTCTGTAGTTTTTCAGAAACTCCTGCAATGTAAGGTACTGCTACTCCTCTCCTTTTTGTATCTTCAGAATTTTTGGTTTCATTCTCTATTCTTTCCTTTTGACATTTGTTGAAAGACCACAGTTTGTGAGTGCACTCCTGATATGTGTTGACTTCTTTTCTCTTCTGAAGGAACATCTGGGAAGAAAATTTACTCGACACGGGTAATATTAGAGAAACGAGGTCATAACGTTAGCTCAGGAGGCGCTAACGCTAGAAGAAAAGGCTGAGCGACAGACGCAACAGCTGCGAAGCGGCGGATGCCTTCCCTCCCGAAAGAGAAGATGAAACGGCTTTGCAAACGACCACCCTGAGGGCGCCGTGGCAGCACGGTGACGGCGGTTCACGTTGAGCTGGAGCGCTACAAACGTACCCGTCTGCAAAGTGGAAAACATCTGTCTGGAAGGGGGAGGGGGAGATGTCTGAAGCAATGATTTCATACATCAGCTTAAAAAATAGTTTGAGACAAAAGGGAGGCGGCAAACAGTAACAGTAGCTTTAAAGTAGCTAAATATTTGACATCTGTGTAAGTTCTCAGTCGTACAGGAGTGGTCCATCGATGAAAAGGTTTCTTCAGCCGTCATATGTACTTCTTTGAAGGTGTCGGACGTTTCGCTTCTTATTCAAGTTGCTTCGTCAGCAAGTCCATTGCTGGTAGTTTCGGCCCTATATATATATATCTTGGCCCTATATATATATATATATATATATATACAGTAAAGTCTCATTATATCGATATCGGATATATCGATAGTCCCGGTTATATCGATATTTTTTCGGACTTCCTTGAATATCGATATAACGAGACTTTACTGTATATATATATATATCTGCTGTCCAGACGTGGCGGTGCCAGACTCTGCTATGATTGGTCCCTCTTTCTCTTGTTTCTATTTATAAATGTATTTTATTTATTGCATTCTATTTGTGATTGTATTTTATTTATAGTACCTATGCTTGTCTGTGACTGTAAAGTGTCCTTGAGAGCTTTGAAAGGCGCTTCAAATGTCATGTATTGTTATTATTATTATTATGATTATTATTATCATAGTAAAGTCTCGTTATATCGATATTCTCGGGAGGCGGAAAAAATATCGATATAACCGGACTATCGATATATCCGATCTATCATAAAAGACTAGAAATTTGCCGGGAAATAAAAATAGTATCGTAATAAGCAGTGCTATCGATATAACCGATATAACGAGACTTTACTGTATTATTATTATTATTATTATTATTATTATTATTACAGTAAAGTCTCGTTATATCGATATTCAAGGGAGTCCGAAAAAATATCGATATAACCGGGACTATCGATATATCCCACCCTGTTTGCATGTAATGTTCTCCGTGCGTGCATAGAAATAGTATCGATATAACCGGGAATATCGATATATCCGATATCGATATAACGAGACTTTACTGTATTGTTATTATTATTATTATTATTATATTTGCTGGCCTACTTTAAGAACTAGTACCTTTTCAAGCGTGTAGTAAAAAAAACAAAGCGTAACACGCCACAAAGAAAAAGGTTAAAATCCACACACATTTGATCCAAAGGGGTTGGCGAGTCGAGCAGAAAATGCAACTTTTAAGCCCCTTTATTTGCGGAACTATCTGGAGGCTGCACTCAGGCGGGCCAAAAGGGACGTGCTTTAACAGCGGCAAAATTGCATGCCGTCCGGCCACACAAATCAAATTAACGCTTTAGAGGAGAGGAAAGGGAGAGATGGGGGGAGGGTGGAATAAATAAATAAAAGGAAGAAAGCGGCAACGTGTGAATCTCAAGCCGACAAGCCCGCCCGGGCGATGTGATTTGTGCAAGGGTGTCACACTTGCATCTGGTGGTGGAACGCCTCTGATAAATGGCTGTCAACAAACTGGAGGAAATATCACAAGAGCTCAACGTTTGCTTTTGGCTGTCAACAGAGCTATTAGCCGCGTTCTCGACAACTTGTGCGACGGCGCTCGGGCGGCGTGATGCGCAACACGGAAACGCCGCCGTGAACAGTTATTGCACTCATTCACTGCCATTCCTGAATTGATTCGGGACTTGAAAAGCATGATGCGGAGCGCCATTGGCGAATTCATCCTTGGGTGCCGATAAAGCGCTGGCCGTGGCCTCTGGCAATGTTTTTACCTTCCACAAGGAAGCAGCATTTCCCTTTTTTCAATGTTAGCGCTTTGTTCCAGCTTCAGCTGTTGTTAAAGCGTTATATAAACCAATATCTCTCCTCTTCCATCTAGAAGTGCTTCATGTCACAAAGAGGGTACAGCAAGTGCTGAAGACAGTAATGATGACAGTAATAATGGCTCTCTGTGTCTTTGCGTTGTCATATTATTTGTGATTTATTTATTTTTTTTACTTCAAGATGGCGCCGCGAGAGTGGCTCCCTTTCCAGCAGCTCCTGTATTTTGTTTTTCTACTTTTTTCTTTCCTTTCCTCTTCCTTTCATAACTTTGCTGCTGTGAAATGTAAATTTCTCCACTGCGAGACAAATAAAGGTACAGCGATACCTTGGCTTACGAACTTAATTGGGTCCCAGACAGAGTGTGTAAGGCGAAAAGTGTGTATCCCAAAAATTAATTTCCCATAGGAAACCATTAAAATTAGAATAATCCGTTCCCAGGTCATAGTTCGTATGCCAAGGTAACATTTTCATAAATTTAACATTTGTAAACCGAAAAGTTAATAAGCCAAGCGGTTCGTAAACCGAGGTATCACTGTACATCCAACCCAATATGTATGTATTGCATTGTATTTTGTGCAGCTGCCCCCATTTCAAGCTCATATAACTCCAGGCCCATATAACTTAGGAATTAACTTTTTTTCTGATGAAAGAAGAGTGTCTAAGGTTTCTCACATTGCATTGAATGTTTATGTAGTCCTAAAACTCAATAATAATAATAATAATACATTTGTATGCGGCTTTCAAAACTCTCAAGGACACTTTACAGTCACAGGATATTTTTTTCTGCGGGTGAGCAGCGGCAGCCACACGCGCCAGCGTTCACTCAACCAGGAAGTAACATTTTCTGTTGGTACTGCAATTTGAGTGAAAATGACAAAAACCCTGGCACCAGAGTGGACACATTTTTGTACATCGTCTGCCAGTGAATGTGTTTATAAAAACTTGATTCAACAACACTAATGCGTCGGTCACAATGGGATGTGACACAAGGAAGTGATGTATAAGGAAGCGGAGGGGAGTCGAGTGGTGCATTCAGGTGCCCTCAGTTTGGTCCAGAACCCATTTTTGGTTGTAAACCGAGACATAAAAAGAACAAACTTTTTGGTTGAAAACCGAATTGGTTGACAACAAAGACGTTCAAAAAGCGAATCTCCTTTCACAGCAAATACAAGCACCGGCGACTTCACCAAAGTAAAAGTACTGACAATGCTAATCCAAGATGGCCTCCCCGAATCGTATCTTTTACGACAAATATACAGACAAGAATATCTCAGAGTTAAGAAAAGAGCTTGAATGATATCACCGCTGCGCCGTTGACATTTCCATCCCCTCCCACCTCTCCCTCATCACCATCATCATCATCATCATTACGACGTGACATTTAAATCACGCTTGTCACAAATTAGCGGCACATTAGCGCCCCTTGTCAAACAACTCCCCAACCGCTCAAGTTTGCGCACCTGTTTCGAGCACCACAAAGCTTTAAATGTGATCACACAGGTTTATTTTTTTTTTGCGTTAAGAAAAAAATAATAATACAGACACTCCCCGACTTACGAACATTCGAGTTATGAACAAACGGTACATAAGATCATTTTTGTAGTAACATATGTAGTATTCTCTCCAGTCGTACATGTACATATCTTTATGTTTTATTAAATGTTTATTTTTCAGTACAACCCAATATAGGTTACTTATACAAGCCTTAAACATACTTATATAAACCTTAAGGATACTTAAATAAGCCCAATAATACATTCTATACAAAATAAAAGCACATAATCAACTTATGAACGAATTCACCTTACGAACGACCGCTCAGAACGTACCTCGTTCATAAGTTGGGGAGTCCCTGTACCTTATTTTTCGGTATATAAGGCACACCTGCATATAAGGCACAAACATACTTATATAAACCTTAAACATACTCATATAAACCTTAAAAATACATTCCATACTAAATATAGCACTGAAGCAACTTACGAACAAATTTACTTTACGAACAAACGTTCGGAATGTATCTTGTTGGGGAGCGTCTGTACCTTATTTTTTGGTATATAATGCACACCTGCATATAAGGCGCAAACATATTTATATAAACCTTAAACATACTTATATAAGCCTTAAAAACACATTCCATACTGAATATAGCACTGAAGCAACTTACGAACAAATTCACCCTACGAACGACCGTTCGGAACGTATGTCGTTCGTAAGTTGGGGAGCGTCTGTACCTTATTTTTTGGGATATAAGGCACACCTGCATATAAGGTGCAAACATACTTCTATAACCCTTAAACATACTTATATTAGCCTTAAAAATACATTCCATGCTAAATAGAGCACTGAATCAACTTACAAACAAATTCACCTTACGAACAACCATTCGGAATGTATCTCGTTAGTAAATTGGGGAGCGTATGTACACACGCTCGCACAGATATGGTAAAACAAAACGTGCTACACATTTCTTTCACAGATCTTTGACGCGAGTGAACTCAAAGCACTGTTTGCGTAGCATCTGGTTCTTGAACGGAAGAACAATTAGCTTATCAGATCATCCTCGGGTGCCACAAGCACACCGAGTCTTTATCGGATCCGAATCGATTAAGCGCAGAGACGCTGTCGACTCCCAAACAAGGACAAGAACACTTTGCCGGTGATTAGCCAAACAGTGTGGATGGAGTCCAGGCAGTCGCTATCTTGTTGCTAGAGTAACGATGCGCTGTCGCATATCTGGAAATACGACAGAATATACGTTGGAAAACAGAATAAAAACAGAAATGTCTTCCTCGGTGTGTGTACTAGCGCTAATGAAAATGACTCTGCATGTGTCGATTGTGACTGGATTGTGACATTTGATTCATTGCTATCGATCAAGCCAGAAAATCTATCGGTGCATCCAACCATACGTCTGCCTGCCTGTGCCTTCTTGATGGATATTTAGTGCTTTTCTCGATACTGCATTACATTAGACAACAAAATGATACATTACAATATCAATATTTTGTTCATCCCCCTCATAAAAAGAAACATATTTGACACTATATCATCATTTATTCTCTGCCATTCACAAATTTATTCGGGAATTGAAAATATGACGTAAAACGCCATTAGTTTAGGTTTTGATTTTTATTGCTTGGGTGCTGATAGAGTGCTGGCCAGACCTCTGGCAAGGCGGCAACATTTCCCTTTTTTCCCATGTTACTGCTTTGTTCCAGCTTCGGCTGTTGTTAAAGCACTACATAAACCAATATACAGTAAAGTCTCGTTATATCGATATTGGATATATCGATAGTCCCGGTTATATCGATACTATTTCTATGCACGCACGGAGAAAATTACATGTAAACAGGGTTGGATATATCGATAGTCCCGGTTATATCGATATTTTTTCGGACTCCCTTGAATATCGATATAACGAGACTTTACTGTATATATATTGCATTGTATTTTGGACAGCCACCCTCATTTAAAGCTCAGATAACTCCAGATCCATATATATTTTAGGAATTAACTTTTTTTTGATGAAAGAAGATAATCTAATGTTTCTAACACTGTATTGAATGTTTATGTAGACCTAAAACTCAATATTCTGTGGGTCCTGCGATTCAAATGACAATGACAAAAACTGGAATTTGACACATTTTTACACAATGTCTGGCAGTGAATGAGTTAAAAAAGAATTTAATAAAATACTAAAAAATAATATGACACGTGTATCGTTGATGACACGTTGTCTTAATCAGTGGCAGTTGAAAGGACTCCCAGCACGACTATTCAGTGTCGTCATTGTTTGTTTTTATCCTGTCAGGTTTGTTTTGTCTTGTCATGTTTTACTCATGGTTTTATTTGCTACTTTGGACCTTTCTCTTCTGATGACTTTGTTGTTTGAGATTTTGTTCCTGACGACTTTATTTGATACAATTTGTCAAATACACCCTGCTCCTCCCACCTCCCTGCATTTTTGGGGTCCACCAACACCATGTGTCGTTCGCGAAGAAGCCCGTTCTCCTAAAAGAAAATGGCAGCCGGCTTGTTTTGGTCCTCTATTACCCGCCCCCAGTCTTCAGTTCATTTCTTGAATTATAATACCATAGCACATTTATAGTACATACAATATGGTATATATTGTGTAGGCTTAGAAAATTAGAGTGTAGAAAATCATGTTTTATGGGGACCTGGGCATGGATTATGCTCATTTTAATGGTTTCCTATGTGAAATTAATTTTTGGGATACACACTTTTCTCCTCACACACTCTGTCTGGTAACCAATTAAGTTCGTAAGCCAAGGTATCACTGTACTACAATACAAGGATCATACTGTCGGCTACTAATTAATGATGACCTAATAGTTTGTCCCACACCCTGCTAAAAATGAACAACATGTGAAATGCGTGTATCAATACCGATACGAAATGTGAACAGGAAGACAAGTGTGGTTTTGGCTATGGGGAAGGAGAAGAGAAATTAGATGGCTTTTGCATTCTGTCAGTAGCAGAAAACATGTCATTGGACAACATTAAATCACGGTCAGGGTTTCTTCCCCCCCCCCCCCATCTCCTTTGGTGAATATGAATAAACGTTAAAAAAAAAAAAACTAATAGCTCACCAAAAGAAGGCTTTGAAGATTCTATTGCGCTACGGCGGTAGGGGCGATGGCTATTGAGGTAATGACACATCTTGAACACTCAGAAAATCATTTTCATATCCCACAGAAGCGAGACACGATGATAGCGGCCGATAACCGACAATCAGAGCACCCATACCTGTCCTCGAGTGCTAAAGAAGAGGCTCAGGCAGAGTACGAGGGGGGCGGGATTAAATGGATGTCACCAATGCTTACGTGGAGGAAAATTACGTGTTATATCAATAGCTGGCTAACTATTTGCTATCTATTAGCTATCTGTCTTGCTAGCTAGCTATGTAGATGGCTATTTATTAGCTATGTGGCTATCTAGCTAGTTAGGTAACTGTCTAGCTGGCTATCTATTAGCGATCTGTTAGCTAGCTGTCTTTCTATCAATTTGAGTTACTTCCAGGTTGAGTGAACGCTGGCGCATGTGGCTGCCGCTTCTCACCCACAGAAAAACTTAGCCTGTGACTGTAAAGTGACCTTGAGAGTGTTGAAAGGCGCTGAGAAATGTATTATTATTATTATTATTATCAAATATAGCTAATAGATAGCTAGCTAGATAGCCGGCCAGGGAGCTAGATAGCAAATAGATAGCAAATAGCTAGCTAGATAGATAGCAGGGTAGATAGATAAATAAATCAAGAAATATTCACACTAAACAGTGTGTTTTGATGTCAGCATAGACGAGCCGGTGTTTTTGTGAGGGATTTGAAAATATTAACCTAAAAAAAACCCTAAAAAAATCCTCAAAAATTGAATAAGAAATATTCAACATGTCTTTTCATTTCAAAACTACCGCCAATATGTGAATGCATGGCCAAACTATGTCCTTTCAAAGTGAAGCCAAAACTGGAAATTATGGGATGTCTTAAGTTTATTTAATTAGTGACATTCGGTGTATTCGCTAACTATCTATCTAGCTATCTATTAGCTACCTATTAGCTATATAGCTATCTAGGTGGCTTGCTATCTATCTAGCTATCTAGCTATCAACTGGCTATTAGCTAGCTAGCTTTTCTCTCTAATGGAGTTATTCCGTGTTGTTGGCTATCTATTAGCTATCTAGTAGCTGGCTAGCTAGCTTTCTCTCTATTGACTTCCACGTTGCGTGGACGCTGGCGCATGTGGCTGCCGCAGAAAAACTTCATACTGTTACTGTAAAGCAGGGGTGTCAAAGTCATTTTTTGCCGCGGGCCACATTGTAGTTATGGTTTCCTCTCGAGGGCCGTTATGAATTTGGGGAACCCATTAGAATGTTTAAATCCCTTCAAATATTACATATAGAGCACACAGCAAATTAATGAATAACTCGTTTTCAAATCTGAAGTCAAGGATAATGACTTTTATTGTGGTTGACATCCAAAAATATGAAATTTTGGCTCAGATTTTAGCAATCATCATGGAATTTAACAAGTTTGATTTGCTTTCGTGGGCCGAAAAAAATTATGTGGCGGGCCGGATTTGGCCCACGGGCCTTGACTTTGACACCTGTGCTGTAAAGTGACCTGGAGAGTTTTGAAAGGCGCTTAGAAATTAAATGATGATTATTTTTATTTTTTTTTGAAAATGTGTGTTATTATTATTATTATTATTATATATTTTTTAAATGTGTTATTATTATTAGCATTTGCATTATTATTAGTATTATATTAGAAAATTATAAAAGAAAAAGTATGATTTATTATGATTATATTCCAAAACTATTATAATTTATATATTTAAATTATGGTTGTGATTTTTAAAGTTCATATTATTATTATTATTATTATTATATTTTAATTATTATATTTTTTAATTATTCTTCTTCTTCTTATTATTATTATTGGTATAATTATTATATTTTTTAATTATTATTATATATTATATATTATATTATTACTATTATTATTATTATTATTAATCTTATTATTATGATTATGTCGAGGGTCGGCAACCGGCGTCTCCAGATCCGCAGTTAGCTCTTCAGTGCCGCCCTAGTGGTTCCCTGGAGCTATTACATAAATATTTTCATATGTAAAAAATGATTTTTTTTGTTTTGTTTTTGGGATTCAAGGACAAGGTTTGCGTTGGCATCAACGCCAACAAGTGCAAGACTTGATTCAGCCTGACAGGCGTGCATGT
Organism: Hippocampus bargibanti; assembly: GCF_051943395.1. Classification (NCBI taxonomy): domain Eukaryota; kingdom Metazoa; phylum Chordata; class Actinopteri; order Syngnathiformes; family Syngnathidae; genus Hippocampus; species Hippocampus bargibanti. Next base: position 3,266,912 of record NC_142744.1, on the reverse strand, counting down.
CGTCTAACAGATGGCATTGAGGAAGGCGGCGCATGTGTTCCTGCGCCACTTCGACATCAGCCTCTACATCCATTACCAAGTCAAAGACAAATGCTTGGCAGTTTGAGGAGGGTGGCGGGGTGAGGGCGGGGACACACACACACCTATATACAATATTCATATACACATACAGGCTGGGCGGTACACCTTGGGGGCGGGGATAATGACCAGGATTTATTGAATGGTGCCAGCCACTCCTCACTCTATCAAGTCCTTCTTTATAGGCCTGCTGATAAATGACACTGCCAACCTGACTGAGGTTGGAGGAGGTGTTTGGAGGATGGGGGGTAGCGCAGGGGGGGGGGGGGGGGGGGGAACAATGGAATTGAAAGGACAAAATGAGAACGCCGGACCGGTCCGGGGCCTGAGCTGTCTGATGAGCCGTCCCTCTCATTCCACCCACCACTAAGCAGTGAAGGTGGCAATGGATGGTTGGTTGTCTGTCTTTAAAGCCATTGAAATGGACCTCAGGTCTTGGTTTTTTTTTATGTGTCACCAGATCGGTGGCTTCAAAGTACAGTGAGACCTCAACTTACGAACTTAATTGGTTCCCAGACAGAGTGTGTAAGGTGAAAAAAAACTCCCATCAAAAAAAAAATTCCCATAGGAAACCATTAAAATGGGTATAATCCGTTCCCGGGTTTCCATAAAATATACTTTTCAACTAAATAAGCCTTAAAACTACACACAACATACCTTATTCTATGTATAATAAATGTGCTTGTATCATAAAGTCACTTTATTTACATTTGTGATGGTCATTGATGGCTTGATGGAATGGTGTTGGAGGTCAAAGGGAATTGCTGTTTGGAAAGAGAGGCGCATTACATGACGACTGTAATTAAAGAAATAAACTGTGCTGTAAAATAAAGTTTTATTGACCTTTCTGATGGTCGTTGATGGCTTATGGAAGGAGAGTCACCTTCCGTAAGGACTGTTGGTAACTTAACCTCTGGTGCTGTTCGGTCGTGTGCGTCCGCCGAAGATCACTCCGCCAACCGTGGTGGTGTGTATTATGAAAATAGTGCTTATTATAAGGTTTAATTTTTAGAAATTTGACGTTTGTAAAACGAAAAGTTTGTAAGATAAGGTGTTTGTAAGTTGAGGTCTCACTGTATGCTTATTTCAAGGTGAAAGATCAATCGAGATCAATCAAATGCAACGCCACAACAGTCATACCAATCATTGAGTCAAACTCAGTTGTTGGTAAGTTGAATTTGTTCGTAAGTTGAATTCAACCCCAACCCGAAACCAAATGGCGCAAGATGGATGACGCCGGCTGCCGAGCGAACGGCTCTTGATCTCGTCCGGCTTTTTTTTTTTCCCCCTGACAGGGCCGAGCGCTAGCCTGGCCTTCTTAATTGAGCAGTTAGGACTGGCAGGGTGGGGTGAGATACATCACGCCCCCCCCCCCCCCAAAAAAAAAAGACAGGACACTTCCTCGCTCATCTGGGACAGACGCGCTGATGAAAATCTACGGGGCCGCATCTGTCGCTTTGCAAACTGAGAAATGTTTGTCATGACAAAAAAAAAAATGAGGCGAGGACATCCAACATTCACTAAGCAGGGCGGCCTTGAGAGGTTTCACCTCTAAAGCGAGGAAGAGGGAGTGGGGGGGGGGGGTCACCACTGTTGTCATCCGCTCTCTTTTTCTTCCCTTTCAAGGGTTTGCAATGAGCGTTTTATTCTTGTTATCCTCCTGTCTTAAAGGACAACCGACACCTGCGGACAAGTTGTGTCCATAATTTGGAAAATCACTTCAAATGACTTCTATTGAGTGTATTTTACAAAGATTCCACCGTATATAGCTATATTTTACGTTTTAAGACTCGTGCTGACTATTCAGGAAGTCTTGTTTCCGAGTTGGTGACGATGCCTGATGTGACGTCACGTCAGGAACGCCCCTGACCGAGAAAGTAACACATAATGCATTTTGGGTACTTTGTTTGGTCTGAAAACACCGTGTTGATGGTGAAATTAGAAGGAAAAAAAATAACGCGATGGTGAATTGTACTACTACAGTAAAGTCTCGTTATATCGATATTCAAGGGAGTCCGAAAAAATATCGATATAACCGGGACTATCGATATATCCAACCCTGTTTGCATGTAATTTTCTCCGTGCGTTCATAAAAATAGTATCGATATAACCGGGACTATCGATATATCCGATATCGATATAACGAGACTTTACTGTATTTGATACTAGTTGACAGAAATTCCCAGCAGACAAATCAGCCCATTTCCAACGGAGCTTGGGTGCCATCCTGTGCATTTTCTGGGACGCTACATTGGAGTCCAGACGGCTCAAAATGATACAGAAGGACTTCTTTAATCAATAGCAAACATTTATGCTTTCCTCTTCGGAACTATTTGAATCATATTCATAACTGGATGAGTAACAAGAAAGCATCTTCTCCGAATCTGAAGCCATTGTTTTGATTCTAGAGCAAGGCGAAGACGTCCTGGCGTGACGTGACGAACAAAGGGGCGGGACCTTCTGAAACTCGCCATTTCCGAGGTCATTTTGAAGTAGTTTTGGGACATTTTAAGTCATTTTTATTGGTGTTTTGCATTTGACTAAAAATATCAGCCTGTGTGTTTGGGGTATTTTAGATGTTCTAAAACGTTTTTCTGATGTCAGTTAGGAAACAAAAAAATGGTGTCGTTGTCCTTTAAGTGCGCTGATTTCACAGCTTGCTAACATTTTCCAACTGCCTCCATTTTGCAGCATTTGCCAATCGCACCCTCGTCGCCTCCATTCACATCCTTGTGAAGTTTAACAAGCCCTCTCCTCCAAATGATCAGGCGGTAGCCCCGGCAGAGCGGCACCCGGGGTGGTAACTCACACTTTTTCGGCAACACTATCGCGAGTTGGGGTGGGGGTGGGGGGGGGGGGGGTCTCGTCGCATGGAGAAAACCATTTCCAGCCCGCCCCCCCTCCGAGCGAGGAAGCGTATTAAAGTTTTAACAACACTGCTGCGGAGTTGTGTTGTTGAGTTCCAGCAGCGACGAACATAAAAAGCTCACAAATACAAAGTAGCTATATAATATACAGCGGTGTCTTCGGCGAACCAATTCGCTTTTTCAATATACAGGGGCCGTCGTTGTATGGTGACACTTTGGCGGATCGTAAACACAAAAAAATTGGAGTTGTGTATTGCCACTCCCAGTCCAAGTTTACAGTCAAACCAAAAGTTTGGGCTGCTCAGCTTGCTGAATAAAAAAGTAAACAAACAAACATACAAACAAACAAACAAACAAAAGAACAAACAAATACATAAATAAATATAAATAAATACATAAATAAAAACATGGAAAAAATGTCAAAAAATGTCATGGAAAAAATCATTAAAAATGAAATATAAAAGATAAAAAAATAAAAAATAAAAAAGAAATACAAATGATAAAAATAAAAATAAATAAATACAAATGAAAGACAAAAGATAAAAATATAAATAAAGAAATAAATAAACAAATAAATAAATAAAATTAAAAGAAGACAAAAGATCAACTAAAAATACATGCATAAATAATAACACATAAAAATAAATAATGCATATAAATAATTACATATAAAATATGAAGATACAAATAAAACTAAATCAATGAATAAATAAATAGTTACATAAATAAATACAAATACAACAATACAAAAGATTAAATAAATACATAAATAAAAACATGGAAAAAATGTTGTCCAAAAATGTCATGGAAAAAATCATTAAAAATGAAATATAAAAGATAAAAATAAAAAAAAATAAAAAATAAAAAAGAAATAGAAATGATAAAAATAAAAATAAATAAATAAATACAAATGAAAGACAAAAGATAAAAATATAAATAAAGAAATAAATAAACAAATAAATAAATAAAATTATAAGAAGACAAAAGATCAACTAAAAATACATGCATAAATAATAACATAGAAATAAATAATACATATAAATAATTACATATAAAATATGAAGATACAAATAAAAATAAATTAATGAATAAATAGTTACATAAATAAATACAAATACAACAATACAAAAGATTAAATAATACATACCGACTTTTTTTCTCCTCTATTCCCCGCCCCCAGTTTTAGTTAAAGCCATGTGATTGGTCAAGAACGCAGCAGTGAGGGGAGGTGGTTTAAACATTAAAGAGACAGGCAGACGACTGAGAGAGTTTCAACTTTGATAGTTCAAAGGCAGAGTGCAAAAAGCTATCAACCCAGCTAAGCAGAACACAATTGATGAGGAACTAGATAAAATTATAGCAGAGAAAGCACCTACAAGGGATCATTCCTCAAGAAAGAAGAAGGTTACGTTCCTCATCAAGTGTTTAATGCTGATGAACTCCATTCCATCAAGCCATCAAAAACCATCACAAAGGCAAATAAAACCATTTTATTATACAGCACAGTTCATTTCTTTAATTATAATACCATAGCACATTTATTATACATAAAATAAGGTATATTTTGTGTAGTTTTAAGGCTTAGAAAATTAGGAAGTAGAAAATTATATTTTATGGGGACCTGGGAACGGATTATTCTCATTTTAATGGTTTCCTAGGGGAAATTAATTTTTGGGAGACACACTTTTTGCCTAACACACTCTATCTGGGAACCAATTAAGTTTGTAAGCCAAAGTAACCCTGTACTTGTTTTCCGCCCGGTGAAACTAATTAAGGCTTCCCTGAATGAAAAACCTCCTCAAAGCGTCGCGTCTGAGAGCGCGTGCACCCGCGTACAATGCAGCGCGGCCATGTCACATCACATTGGCGAGGTGAGTTGAAAAGACTCTCAGAATTTGTTGTCCCTGGCAAAAAAAAAAAAAAAAAGCAGGCAAGATTGAGTTCTGTAGGTGGTTGTGGGAGGGCGACAAAAAAAGTCTTTTTTTCCCCAAACTACAATCACAGTGAGTTAGAAATAGAAAGGAGAACTGGGCTCCTATAATATGTCCTATAAGAGGTGATTTCAATTCAAGGACGCGTCTTCAAACAAGTGGTGATGGAGAGTAAACGGTATAGACTCTGCGCCTTATTGTTACTTTACTCATCTTCAGACAACAACTCGTTCCCTTGAGACTTAAAGGACAACCGACACCATTTTTTTGTTTTCTAACTGACATCAGAAAAACGTTTTAGAGCATCTAAAATACCCAAAACACGCCGGCTGATATTTTTAATCAAATGCAAAACACCAATAAAAATGACTTAAAGTGTGCTAAGACTGCCACAAAATGAGCTGTGAATTGGGGATTATCAGAAAGTCCCGCCCCCTTGTTCGTGACGTCACACCAGGATGTCTTGCCTTGCTCTAGAATCAAGTTCCTCATCAAGTGTTTAATGCTGATGAAACCAGTGACTCCATTCCATCTAGCCGACAACAACCATAACAAAGATAAATAAAACGACTTTATTATACAGTACAGTTTAATTATAATACCATAGGACATTTATTATACATAAAATAAGGTATATTGTGTGTAGTTTTAAGGTTTAGAAAATTAGAAAGTAGAAAATTGTTTTATGGGGACCTGGGAACGGATTATTCTCATTTTAATGGTTTCCTATGGGAAATTAATTTTTGGGATACACACTTTTCGACTTACACACAGTCTGGTAACCAATTAAGTTCGTACGCCAAGGTATCACTGTATAAGGAAGTGGAGGGGAGTCCAGCGGTGCATTCAGGTGCGCTCAGTTTGATCGAGAACCCATTTTCGGTTGTAAACCGAGGCATAAAAAAATGGAAATTTTTAGTCGAAAACCAAATTGGTTGAGAACCAAGACAATGGTGGTTTGCCTATACAGTAAAGTCTCGTTATATCGATATCGGATATATCGATAGTCCCGGTTATATCGATACTATTTCTATGCACGCACGGAGAAAATTACATGCAAACAGGGTCGGATATATCGATAGTCCCGGTTATATCGATATTTTTTCGGACTCCCTTGAATATCGATATAACGAGACTTTACTGTACTTGATTGCGAGACTATGCACATGGCATCTTTTTCAGGTCTCTCATGAAGATTCTCGCTAACTTTTTTCAACGTACGCTATTTTAAAAACCCATCACGGCAGTTGTTTGTCACCTCAACTTTGGCGCCACCGGGAGAACTCAAGTAACATTAATTTAGTGGCACTCTTTGATGCCATCTCCTCATATTTATATATTCAAACACAAGAGCTTCTCAAGGTCTTTAAATGTTTTCCATTCACCCTTTTTAATTATTCATGCGCTATCTGCTATAATTTTCTGTTTTTTTTTTTTTTTAACTACCCCCGCACGGTCTCCACGCCATGCTTTTTGTTAAATTATGGATGTTACGCTTCTTTCGCTGGCTCGGAAGCTCTGATTCAGTCGGCCTGCGTCGCTCATAACATCTCTGCGAACAGGCTCGCCGACATGCGATTTATTCGCCGTTTTTCAGCCCCACCCATAAAAGCTTTATCTGAGATTTCACACGTCTCCTGAGTGGGGTAGGCGGTGAGCGCTTGATTTTGATTTACGCTCTTGAAGGGCCAGATCTGGGTTTTTTTTTTGTTTGTTTTTTTGGTGGGGGGGGGGGGGGTATGACAGGAAATGAAGAATTACACTGAGTGCGATGTTTGTGTCATGAAAAATAAGGACTTGTCGGCATTCAAATTTTTTTTAATTGCGATTTGATACCGACATTAGTTTCTTCTACATATTAGTCCTTAACTAGCTCACCATTTCATATTTATGACCTATTCATATACAACCCCACACTTTGAGTGAAGGTCTACTCCGTGTCAAAGAAAATGGTGATTTTTGCCATACAGCATTGGTGTCAAAGTCAAGGCCCGGGGGCCAAATCTGGCACGCCACATCATTTTATTCGGTCCACAAAAGCAAATCTAGCATGTCAAGTGCTATGATGCTAGCTAAAGTCCAAACCAAAATTTCAAATGGTCCCATGTAAACCACAATAAGAGTCATTAGTCTTCATTTCAGATTCAAAAACTACTTACAGATGCTCCCCAACTTATGAACATTCAAGTTACGAAAAACGGTACATATGAACATTTATGCGGGTACTCTGAGGAGGAGGCGCCGAGCTAGCTTACAATGTGTGGAGTAAGTAGCGGGGAAGAAATCTCACTTCCTAGTTAACGTTCCAGGAGGATGCGATGCATAACAAAAAGTAATGGCTGCTGGCACGTCATTTAGTAATGACGTGCCAGAAGCTTCAGTAATGGCTTATTGAAGATCCAAGAATATATGTCGTACTACAGTAGGTGTGAATTTCTATTACGACTGATAGATCGTCTGTGTTTTATACTTCTCCGTTCAGTGTTTGACTTCAACATACATACCATCCAAAATATAGCACTGAAGCAACTTACGACCAAACTCACCTTACGAACACCGTTCGGAACGTATTCATTAATTTGTAATGCGCTCTGTGTGTAATATGTAGGAAAGATGAAACATTCTAATGCTTTCCCCAAATTCATAACGGCCCTCGAGAGGAACTCAACGTGGCCTGCGGCAAAACATGAGTTTGACACCACTGCCAAACAGCTTCCCCCCCCCCACAGAAAAGACTCTTTCCTCGTGACCTCCTTCGTGGCAGTACACTACATCCACGCCGACTCCAAACACCTGCTCAGACTCCACATCTATCACGCCAGCGACTTTGCTCCCATCTGGCTAGGCCGCGCCACGTGGGAGTCGGGCCTCATCTGCTTGTCTTTGGGTTTGGCGTCAAAGGCGATGTGGGAGGGAATCTGCTTTTTAATCGCGGGTCGGGCTTCGATTCGGAACGCACTGAAGTTTGTGGTCAGTCAAGTCAAACTCGTGACAAACAAAACATCAGTATGTCACACGCTTGACGGAATGAAGGCAGGGATCATGGCGTTAGCTTCTCAAATGACTTGCCGACATAGATGCTAACTAGCTAGTCATGACAGTCATCACATTTTTTGGGCTAGCCGTGATAGCCTTTGAACGAACCGCACAATTTGTTTTTGATAATTGACGTTTTTTTGTTGTTGTTTTGTTAGCTGCTAACTAACTATAGCCTTTTCGGAGATGTAATAATAATTTAAAAAAATAATAAAATAATAATAACACATTTTATTTATCAGCGCCTTTCAAAACTCTCAAGGTCACTTTACAATTACAGGATCAGTTTTTCTGTGGGTGAGAAACGGCAGCCATTCAACCGGAAATAACTCAAATAGATCAAGTTAGCTAGCTAGCTAATAGATAATTAATAGATAGCAAGTTAGCTAGTTAGACAGCTAATAAATTGCAAATAGATAGCTAGCCAGGTAACCAGCAACGGTGACCCATTTTCTTCCGAGACAACGCGCAAGATCAAGTTAGCTACCTAGCTAATATATAACTAATAGACAGATAGCTAGTTAGACAGATAATAGATAGCAAATAGATAGCTAGCTAGGTAACCAGCAACGGTGCCCCGTTTTTTTTCTGAGATGACACGCAAGATCAAGTTAGCGCTAGCTAGCTAATATGTTAACACTTTGTTCCAGTTTCAGCTGTTGTTAAAGCACTATATAAACCAATATGTATTGGCTGCCCTCATTTCAAGCTCATAACTCCAGACCTATATAATTTAGGAATTAACTCGTTTTTTTCTGTTGATAGAAAGAAGACAGTCTAAGGTTTTTTTTACGCTGCATTAAATGTTTATGTAGTCCTAAAACTCAATATTCTGTGGGTTCTGGAATTTGATTGAATATGACAAAAACCAAGCATGCGTCACATTTTTTAGGCTGAGTGAGGACAGAAATGAACCATGAGTTTATCGCGCTAACTGTGAACTAGTTTGTCACTTGTGTAGGCTATAAGAAACGGCAGCATATTTGACTGAAAATTTGACAGAGTAAAGACACAGATGGCCGAGTTAGCATCTGACATCAGGTAGCCACTTGATGTACGACAGAAACAGACAATCCATGCAAGTCTTTGCGAAACAGGTCAACCAACATGATCACAAAATGATAAACTCACCGGCACATTTGGTCCTTGCCCTCAGCGGTGGTCCAGGTGCACCGGTACCCCCTTCCAGAGGTCGGGTGAGCAGAACGCTGATCTCGTATTCAGTATCAGGGTCCAGGTGTCCGATTTTATGCGTGGTTTTGTCAACGGGCTGCAGGTCGTACATGGTGCCCGACACGGTGCGGTATTCAACCTCCCGGTCAACGATGGGGCCGTCGCCGTTAATGGAATTAGCGTTGAGCTGGATCCAAAGGTATGTGGCGCCCACGGCAGTCAGCTGTGGCGGCGCGATAGGCACCGGAGGCTCTGGAGAGGTAAGATTGTTTTAGTTGATGAGTAGCTTCACTCTTGTTACCCTTTTGTACCAAAATCATTTGTGACTGTCCCGCATATATTTTATACTTCACTCACAGACATTCCAGACATTCACAAACACAAAACATTCATCCTTTTGGAGCAGTGGTTCTTAATCTTGTTGGAGGCACCGAACCTCACCAGTTTCATATGCTCATTCACCGAACCCTTCTTCCAATGACAGTGCCTACTAACTGCAGACTAGACTGAGGGGTGGACCTCTGTGGCGGAGGATCCACCGAACCCCTGAGACCGACTCACCGAACCCCTAGGGTTCAATCAAACCCAGGTTAAGAACCACTGTTTTGGAGGTAGTATCGGCGAAATAAAGAAAGGATGGACAGGTGGAACAGCAGTTCAAATTTGAACACAAGACTTCTTTCGCCCTAGTGCTTTGAAAGGAATTGTTGCTGACCAATTTTAAACTTTGACAGGTCGTATCAGAACGAGGGGAAGGAGAGTGGAAAAGGGGAAGAGAGGTAAAACGTTTAACCCCTGACACTCCTTGCTTGGATCTTGTTGCATGGAAAGCTATTTCTGCTGTTCAATTGAATACTTAGCAGTCACTGAAAAGTTTTCGCCCTTTGGAGGTAGTATCAGAATCTTGAGAGGCTCGATACCATGAGCAGTGGCGGACGACAGGGTACATCCTTGACTCACTTCTTGTGTTGTTTTTATTTTAAATATTGATTAAATGTGATACAGTGATACCTCGGTTTACGAACCCTTTGGCTTACAAACTTTTCGGTTTACGAACGTTACATTTATGAAACATTTTACCTTGGCATACGAACTTTTGTCGTACACGGAGCTGCCTCAATGAGTGACGTGTCGTTCGCAAACGAGCCTATTCTTCTAACAACAAAATGGCAGCCGACTGTTTTTGTCCTCTATTCCCCGCCCCCAGTCTTCGGTTAAAGCCACGTGATTGGTCAAGAACGGAGCAGTGAGGGGGGGGGGGGGTTAAACATTAAAGAGACAGGCAGACGACAGTGAGAGAGTTTCAACTTTGACAGTTCAAAGGCAGAGTGTAGACTGCAAGGTTAAAATATCCCACCAATAAGGCTCCACAAACAACATGCACAAGTCATCCGTACACCTGATGCAAAATGCTAGCAACCCAGCTAAACAGAACACAATTGATGAACTAGATACAATTATCACAGAGAAAGCACCGACAAGGGATCATTCCTCAAGATGGTGAAAGAAGAAGGTTACATTCAGACTCATTTCTTCCACCCAGGTTGCGATGGAAGCAATTATCGCTGCCTGACAATTATTTTATCCACTTTCACGGAAATATCCGACGATGTCAGGCTTGGTGTGGAAGACGTGGTCGTAAACACGTAATGACTTGGACAGTGACCTTTTCTTTCCATCATCATCCAAATATTTGTCTAATCTGTCTTAAACCTTATGGCATCTCTACCTTAATGAGCCTTCTCCAAATGCCAGCATAGGTTCTTTCATATATTTCTGGCATTTTAATATCATATTCAATTTTCTATACAACTCCATACAGTGATGTATACATTTTTTCATCACGTTGAATGGTCTATAAAAATCCTATGCACCTCTAATACTTTTCTTTCTTAAAGTAATGTTCTACTGAATACACCTGTCCAAAGCGACACTTTGTAGAACATATTTAACGATATTTACAATTCGAGAAGCCTTTATTTACATAACATGGAATGTCACACACAGTTCGAATGTCTCTTCATCTGACATTTTCAAGTTCCGAAATACTTCAACTAGAAAATATTGACTCTTGTTACCAAATACATTTCACGATAGGTAACGTAAAACTTGGATATACAGACACTCCCCAACTTACAAACGAGATACGTTCCGAACGGTCGTTCGTAAGGTTAAGTTGCTTCAGTGCTATATTTTGTATGGAATGTATGTTTAAGGCTTATATAAGTATGTTTAAGGCTTGTCTAAGTTACCTGTATTGGTTTGTACTGAAAAATTTTAATGTAATTTAATAAAACATATGCTCGATAAAAATACGTACATGTACAACTCGAGAGAATACAGACGGTACATACGAACATTTTTGTCGTAACATATGTAATACAGACGCTCAACTTACCAACGAGATACATTCCAAACGGTCGTTTGTAAGGTGAATTTGTTCGCAAGTTGCTTCAGTGCTATATTTTGTATGGAATGTATGTTTAAGGCTTATATAAGTAGGTTTAGGGTTTATATAAGTATGTTTAAGGCTTGTATAAGTAACCTGTATTGGTTTGTACTGAAAATTTATTTTAATGGAACTTAATAAAATATATGCTCTATAAAGCTAAATACATATACAACTGGAGAGAATACGTACGCTCCACTACTTACGAACATTCGAGTTACGAACGACGGTACATACGAACATTTTTGTAGTAACATATGTAGTAAGCCTTAAACATACAAACCTTAAACCTACTTATATCAGCCATAAACATACATTCCATACAAAATATAGCACTGAGTCATCTTACGAACAAATTCACCTTACGAACGACCGTTCGGAACGTATTTCATTCCTAAATTGGGGAGCGTCAGTACTACGTATGTTCCAACAAAAATGTTCATATGTACCATCGTTTGTAACTCGAATGTTCATAAGTACAGTCTGTCTTCAAATTTTGGGGGGGTCTATCTCCCAGAATTTCATAAGAAGCGGTACCACTGTATTTAACGTTCTGTCCCGAAAAATCAATGCAACAAATTTACTTGACATTTAATGTTCGACATATATGAATGTCTGATTTAAATTGCATTAAATGTTCTATAAAACTAATGAACTGCGTCTAACCGAATTGTGAGAAATGACATGCATTTTTTTTCTTATCAGCTCTTATTTGCATAGTTAAAAATCTCCCACATCCTCCAGGATTCTCCTCCCACGGAATTTGGCCGGTGGTGGTTGTCCCTCATAGAAAGCAGATGGTTCGCTCACACTGACCTCAAGTCACTGGTCCCTAAACTGTGTCTATAATCCGAGCTGTCCACCATCACCTCGAGCCAAACCAGCTTAGCCAGCAGACTGTCGGAGGTGTCCGAATCTGCCTTTGTTTTGGTGGGTTTTCAGGTCAAATGTCTGATTCTTTTTTAGCCAAGCTAGCCCATTTCAATATCCCAGACAGAAATAGCGCAGTCACATAGTATTTTCAAAAACAACATTGTTTGGCTGTTGTCTGGATGATGCGCCATTGGGCGACCTGGGCAGGCTTTAAAGGACAACCGACACCATTTTTTGTTTGTTTCCTAACTGACATCAGAAAAACGTTTTATAGCATCTAAAATACCCAAAACACACAGGCTGATATTTTTAGTCAAATGCAAAACACCAATAAAAATGACTTAAAGTGTTCCAAAACTACTTCAAAACGACCTCAGAGATGCAGAGTTTCAGAAGGTCCCGCCCCCTTGTTCGTGATGTCACGCTAGGACATTTTTGTCTTGCTCGAGAATCAAAACAATGGCTTCAGATTCGGAGAAGATGCTTTCTTGTTACTCATCCAGGTATGAATATGATTCAAATAGTTCTGAAGAGGAAAGCATACATGTTTGGAATTGATTAAAGAAGTACTTCCATGTCATTTTGAGGCGTCTGGACTCCAATGTAGCGCCCAGAAAATGCACAAGATGGCGCCCAGAAAATGCACAAGATGGCGCCCAAGCTCCGTTGGAAATGGGCTGATTTGTCTGCTTGGAATTTGTGTGAACTAGTATCAAATAGTAGTCTTGGTGCAACACACAACGATTCACCGTGGCGTTATTTATGTGTTTTCCTTCTAATTTCGGCATCAACACAGTGTTTTCAGACCAAACAAAGTACCCAAAATGCATTGTGTGTCACTTTCTCAGTCAGGGGCGTTCCAGACGTGACGTCACGGTAGGCGACGTCACCAACTCAAAAAACAAGACTACCTGAATATTCAACTGAAAATACGCTATAAGTCATTTGAAGTGATTTTACAAATTATGGACACAACTTGTCCGGAGGCGTCGGTTGTCCTTTAACAGACTCACAAAAAGAGTCAAGGCGAGGCGAGACAGTCGAAAAGTGGATAGCATGGTAGAAATTGAACCTCAAACTCTGGCGGCATTAGCCAAATATTTAATACCGTCATGACAGCCCTTGTCCGCCGCTCCACAAAAGCTCAAGTAGCTTACGGTGATGAAAGAATGTAGGTGCACTCAGCCTGCCGTGTGGAAAATGACACATTAACAGTGTGAAATACACTCAGGCGCTAGCGCACGTGAGGGGGTATTAACGACTTTTCTTTTTCGACCGGGCGTCGGCTTGGAGACGGCGTGCGAGCAGCTGTCGTGGCGATGTTTGACCACACGGCCGAGCGGAATGGCGACAGCTGCGTCCTGCTCGACTGCAGCATCTGTCGACTAACAAATTCTAAGCTTACATACGTGTTGAATGTGTGAAAATAAACCATATTATAGGCAAGCTGGACTTTGACTGCAGGACAAATTTTACATTTTGCAGTGGTATTTTTGTGCTTACTTCATTATTTTAAATCAACTTTGATTGTCATAATATTAAAACCATTTTAATGTAATAGTTTCCCATATTTCACTCCCCCCCAAATGAAAAAAGAATTCAAATAATTAAATACATAATTCCATTAGCAATATTTCAAATTTACCATCGAAGCGCAAAGTGGTTGTCTCTATTGATTCAAGGTAATAATAAAAATACGAATAATTCTAAAAATATATTTCTGCTACTACTACTACTACCAGTAATAATAATAATAATAATAATAATAATAATAATAATAATAATAAGAATAATAAATAATAATAATAATAAGAAGAATATGAATTAAAAATATAATAATAATATAACAATAATAATACAAATTTTAAACCAAATAATAATTTAAAAATCTAAATAGTTTTGAAATATAATAATGAATCACACTTCAATGTATTTCCTAATTCTAAAATAATAATAATAATAATAATAATATGGCATTTTAAAAATACAACAATAATTTTAAAATATAAGAATAAGAATGAGAAGAATACACATTTTAATAAATATAATAAATATAATATAATATAATATAATATAATATAATATAATATAATATAATATAATACAATAATAATAATAATTATTATTATTATAGCCGAAAGGAAAAGAAAAAAATAGTTTTGTAATATAATAATTAATCATGCTTCATTTTTTGAATTAAATATAATAATAATAATAATAATAATAATAATAATAATAATTTAAAATATATATATATTTTTTCTAAATATAATCATCATACTCATCATAATATTCATCATCATAATAATAATGTACATTTTAAAAACGTGAATTTAAAAAAAATATATAATGGTTTAAAAATATAATAATAATAATAATAATTTAAAATATATATATATTTTTTCTAAATATAATCATCATACTCATCATAATATTCATCATCATAATAATAATGTACATTTTAAAAACGTGAATTAAAAAAAAATATAATGGTTTAAACATATAATAATAATAATAATAATAATAATAATAATAATAATAATAATAATAATACAAGTTTAGAAATATAATAATAAATCACGCTTTATTCTTCTCCGAGATCTGTCTTGTCTTTCATTAAAAAGGAAAAGGTCCTAATTACTTTCCTAAGCCGGCTGGAAAAGACAATCGACCACTTCTGTGAAGATGACCGCCGCAACTGGCTTCAATTTCAATTCCCCCTCAGCGCACACCCTGACACCCCCTGACACCCCCTGACACCCTCTTTCCCTGTTCTCCGTCGCCATTCTCATTAGTGTCGACACGGGCCGGAATGCTCAGCTGGACGTCGGTGAACCCGAGGAAAATGAGCCCGAGGTCTAGACGGGGAGAATAATTATCGGCCCTTTCAGAATCACTCCGGGAGAGCCTATCACCGGGGATGGATGAAGGGTGGGAGGGTTCAAGCGGGCCGATCCGTAAGGAACGGCACACTTCCACATAAGGCTGCCATGAAAATCACCAGTGATTATCAGGGATAATCAAGCATTCATTCACCTCCTGTTGACCAAGGCGGAGGCGTATTGTAATAAGGCTCGCACTTAACTGTTGGTCACTCCCATACACGTTGAAAGGGAGGATTTACTCGTCGTGGTGATGTGGTGGGAGGGGGTTCATGGGGGGGGGGGGGGACAGCGCTTGTTTTATGGCAACGGATGTGATGCTTTTTTCTTCCTCGCAGAGATTTAAAAGCGGAGGTGGCGTTGATGACCAGATTAAGCTAATGACATAAATATTTACGATTAAAATGCTGTTTGGAATGGGGGAATGAGGGCAGGCATTTCATAATAATAATACATTTCATTTATAAGCACCTTTCGAAACTCTCAAGGACAGCGTTCACTCAACCCGGAAGTAACTCAAATAGAAAGCTAGCTAGCTAGGTGAAACAGTAATAATAATAACAACAACAACAACAACAATAATAATAATAATAATAATCTAAAAATAGATTTCATTTATAAGCGCCTTTCAAAACTCTCAAGGACTCTTTACAGTCACAGGATAATTATTTTCTGTGGGTGAGCAGCGGCAGCCATAAGCGCCAGCGTTCACTCAACCCGGAAGTAACTGAAATGGATAGAAAACTAGCTAGCTAGCTGATACAGTAATGATAATAATATATTTCATTTCTAAGCGCCTTTCATAACTCTCAAGGACAGTTTACAGTCACAGGATAATTATTTCCTGTGGGTGAGCAGCGGCAGCCATAAGCGCCAGCGTTCACTCAACCCGGAAGTAACTGAAATGGATAGAAAGCTAGCTAGCTAGCTGATACAGTAATGATAATAATATATTTCATTTATAAGCGCCTTTCATAACTCTCAAGGACACTTTACAGTCACAGGATAATTATTTTCTGTGGGTGAGCAGCGGCAGCCATAAGCGCCAGCGTTCACTCAACCCGGAAGTAACTGAAATGGATAGAAAGCTAGCTAGCTAGCAAATACAGTAATGATAATAATATATTTCATTTATAAGCGCCTTTCAAAACTCTCAAGGACACTTTACAGTCACAGGATAATTATTTTCTGTGGGTGAGCAGCGGCAGCCATAAGCGCCAGCGTTCACTCAACCCGGAAGTAACTGAAATGGATAGAAAGCTAGCTAGCTAGCTGATACAGTAATGATAATAATATATTTCATTTATAAGCGCCTTTCAAAACTCTCAAGGACTCTTTACAGTCACAGGATAATTATTTTCTGTGGGTGAGCAGCGGCAGCCATAAGCGCTAGCGTTCACTCAACCCGGAAGTAACTGAAATGGATAGAAAGCTAGCTAGCTAGCTGATACAGTAATGATAATAATATATTTCATTTATAAGCGCCTTTCAAAACTCTCAAGGACACTTTACAGTCACAGGATAATTATTTTCTGTGGGTGAGCAGCGGCAGCCATAAGCGCCAGCGTTCACTCAACCCGGAAGTAACTGAAATGGATAGAAAGCTAGCTAGCTAGCTGATACAGTAATGATAATAATATATTTCATTTATAAGCGCCTTTCAAAACTCTCAAGGACACTTTCCAGTCACAGGATACTTTTTCTGCTTTGTGTTGACTATTATGGGAAACCCTTTGTTACAGCTGCACCTGTAGTAAAAGCGCTATATAAATTAGAATTTTATTATGTATTGTATTGTATTGTATGGTATATCCAAACCCTCACATTGAACAATGTTTTCGTTACCAAATTATATTAAAACGTCAAAAAAGGTGAACTTTTCTGTTTTTTTTTTTAAAGTCAATTCTTAACAACGAAAGAAGGGCTGATCTGGGTTAGAAGACATTATCTTCGCCCACTCTCTGTTGTGTCCATTCTGGCGTGATTGACAGAACTCGATCTGCAGCAGCAGGATTAAACCTATCAATCACATAAGGCTCGGAGACACACAAAAAAGGGTGGGGGGGGGGGGGGCGGTTGAAGAGACAAGGCAGAGGGGAGGTTGTGGGGGAGGGGTGAGGCGGGAAATCAAGGTAGTAAATTCAATTGAGAGCACACGGGGAAGATTGAGGTGAAGAAATATAGGAGGCCATTACTGGACGACTATAGGGGCTGTAAGGAAAGTGAGGCCTTGCAGCCACAGACGACTCCATAAATTCATATCAAATGACTGCAGGAGTCAAACATCAGTGAGGCTACAGTAAACCCGCCAGCCGCTTGCCTTTGTGATCCTTTAAAAGAAACCATTGTGCTCAGTCAAGGACGGACGACCCCCCCCTCGTTTTACAGTGGAAGAGTCCTCCAGATAACAAATCACCATTAAAAAAAATGGTCTGTGTAAGCTCTGAGTCGTACAGTAGTGGTCCATCGATGAAAAGGTTTCTTCAGCCGTCATCTGTACTTCTTCGAAGGTGTCTGATGTTTTTGCTTCTTATCCAAGAGGCTTCGTCAGCTTCTTGTTTGTTGTTGTTGACATTTGAGCTGATTGCTTCAAAGACGCAGTATTGCGACGAGCGTGTCTAAGTTAGAACGCATGACCAAATATGGTCAAAATATGGTCTTTTAGGACATGGGTTCTCCAGATATTTTTGTTGACGTTTTCAAAACAAACACCAAATTTCAGGCTACAGAACTTGAGATCTGGCATCTGAATTGGACAGAATCAACACTCACGTTTGATGGTCAACTCTCCGTAGTTGGACACGCCGACCCCTTTGTCCGAGTGGACGATGCATCGGTAGCGGCCCGAGTCACCCTTGGTGGTGTTCTCCACGTCAAAGGTGCCGATGAACCGACGGTTGTTCCAAGGTTTCGTGGCCTTCATCGGGGCCTCCCGTCCACCCATTCCCTGTTGGAATACATTTTTCACATTTTTATTTGGTTTCCTTGTCTCGCTCCCAATCGTGAATGATACATAAATCACAAATCAAGGCATGGATAGGCAGTACCCTCTCCCCAGCTGTCACCCCAAACAGCAGGCAGATGGGGATTGAAACAGGGGGGCCGGCTGGCATTTGTTCATTAAAAAACCTTTCTTCATCGCTTTCATCGGGCTGAGATTTGGCCAAATGTTTGTTTTGCAGCTTGGGTGCTAATGACGCCGCATTTGTGAAAATGATGGAGTACCTGGCACGGAACCTTTAAACCCACCGATCACAAGAGTGACGGCGCATGTTAGCGTCACAGGCCCAAAAAGGGCTGTGGCTGCCAGATGCACTACCTTTGTCGCTCGGATCAAGGTCGTCCGCAGGCTGCCGTGTGCCGGATATAGAAGGCACTCTCCACAGAGCCGGCGTCTATGTGGGTTAAGAGCATACGGCTGTGAGCTGACACCTGTAATCCCCTTGTCTGCCAGCCAGCAGGCTACATCCAGGATGCAATGAAGCAACGTGTGAATGTCACAGCTTGAACTTTCGACTTGTCACTCAGATATGGAGACAAAAAAATGAGGGGGGGGGGGGTCTTGGAGGTTTCCAGACCAAATTGGAGGTAAGGTTGGAATGAATTTGGGTAATGTGAGATTGAATCAAGACTTTCACTGAAGCAATGTGAGTAATGTGACAATTCGATACTCTGTAAAAACCAACACCAACAGAGCAAAGACGACAAGGTCACACCAAGTCTATGCGAGACCAAATAAAGACCAAAACAAAAGCAAATAATTGAGAAACGCCCAACACAAAATAAAATACAAAACACTACAACTAAGCCATTTGAGGGTAAACCAAGACCCAGACAGGCGGTTTCAGATACAAGGACCGGTTCAGTCCAAGAACAAGACAAATACAGTAAAGTCTTGTTATATCGATATCGGATATATCGATAGTCCCGGTTATATCGATACTATTTCTATGCACGCACAGAGAAAATTACATGCAAATAGGGTCGGATATATCGATAGTCCCGGTTATATCGATATTTTTTCGGACTCCCTTGAATATCGATATAACGAGACTTTACTGTACTAGAAAAACACCCTCACCCGCAGAGCCATCAGGATCGCTAGCGATCCCACCCACCCTTCCCACAGCCTCTTACGCCTCCTCGGGTAGGAGACTGCGAGGTCTCCGAGCCAAGACCAGCAGACTCAATGACAGTTTCTGCCACCAGGCAGTCAGGAGACTGAACTCCCTCCCAGCCCTGCCACCCCTGCCCCTTCCCACTGCCACACTCACCGAACTCTGACTACACGCTGTACCATCATCCCGAACTCTATTTTTTTTTTGTTCTTTTTTCTGCAAGACCTCACTTCATGTCAACCTTTTTTTTGTTTGTTTTTGCATCACTACACTACCGCACTTTACATAGGACACTACCTCACTTTACATTCAGAAATTACATGTATTGTCTGTTGTCAATCGTCTTGTCTTTTTTTAGCCACATTATAAGTGCCTTGCACGCTGGGTCCGAGACGACATTAATTTAATCTCACAGGGTGACGTGAGACAAAATCACAATGAAGTCTGTCTCAAGACTGAAGTAAAGGAAATGTAAGACCATTTCTAGTTTGAAACTGAGTCCAAACTAAGACCACGGCTTTGTTCTTAGGCACAAGTGAGACTAAAGGATCACCTAGCGCAGGTCAATGGAGAAAAAGCCTCACCTGAAGCCATAGCCGGAAATTGTCTCGTTTGCGTCCGTTCACGGTGCAGTGAAAAGATGCCGTCTGTCCCGCGTTGACCTCCACTCCCTTTATCGTCAGAAAATGTGGCGTGTTCACTGAAACAATGAAAAGAAGAGATGATTTAGAAAAGGCAGGTATGAGGTTAGCATTATGAGATATATATTCATATAGAACTGCTACCTTCTGGAAATCTGAGCCACGACTCGCTTTGTGAAGAAGAAAGGTGGCCACCTACAGTAAATCTCCAGAACGAGACTCAAGAGGCCGTTGTGCTGCTAATTGCATTGCCGCTTTACTTCCCCCGCACAGCGAGTTAATGATACCGCTCTTCCAAAAAGCATTTTCATATTGATCGCTAGCGATTAGGGCGATGGGTAGGTGTGTAAAACTCGGCTTTAAAGGACAACCGACACCATTTTTTTGTTTCCTAAATGACATCAGAAAAACATTTTATAGCATCTAAAATACCTAAAACACGCAAGCTGATGTTTTTAGTCAAATGCAAAACTACTTCAAAATGACTCCGGAAATGATGAGTTTCAGAAGGTCCCGCCCCCTTGTTCGTGACGTCACGCCAGGACGTCTTGCCTTGCTCTAGAATTAAAACAATGGCTTCAGATTCGGAGAATATGCTTTCTTGTTACTCATCCAGTTATGAATATGATTCAAATAGTTCTGAAGAGGAAAGCATAAATGTTTGGAAACGATTATAGAAGTCCTTCCGGATCAATTCAAGCCGTCAGGACTCCAATGTAGCGTCCCAGAAAATGCACAACATGGCGCCCAAGCTCCGTTGGAAATGGGCTGATTTGTCGATTGGGAATTTGTGTCAACTAGTATCAAATAGTAGTCTTGGTGCAACACACAACGATTCACCATTGCGTTATTTTGTGTTTTCCTTCTAATCTCGCCATCAACACAATGTTTTCAGATCAAACAAAGTACCCATTGTGTTTCGCTTTCTCGGTCAGGGGCGTTCCAGACGTGACCTCACGTACGTGACCTCACATCTGGAATCGTCACCAACTCAAAAACAAGACTTCCTGAATATTTAGCGCGAGTCTTACGAGGTAAAATATAGCTAGATGCGGTGGAATCTTTGTAAAATACGCTCAGTAGAAGTCATTTGAAGTGATTTTTTTACAAATTAAGGACACAACTTGTCCGGAGGCGTCGGTTGTCCTTTAAAAAAAAACGAAAACTTTTCAAGACATGCAATCCATAGCTCGACTTAGCGCACCCTCTGTCTCCGGTACCTCAGTACGTTATCAGCCATCAAATGGCATTTAATCATTGCAAACGTCTTTCAAAACACATCAAATAATCAACGTTTCAGCATCACACGCGCAGTTACTGATCTTAAAAAGTCTAAACTAATAACCTACTCGAGTTCATCCGTTGATTTGGACCCTGCTCTACCCTTTAGGCAACTAGCAGCAAGTATCACCCTCAAATTGTTAAATGCTAATGACTTGCTAACCATTTGAAAGTGGCCCAATTCCGACAACCGTTGTGTCAATACGATGGATTGCTACGACGATAGGTGTTGCATCTGAATGAATCCGAAGAGATCGATGACTCGTTTTGCAAACGTGATGAATGTTTAAGTGTATGTGTGAGGGGGAGGGGTTGTGTGTGAGAGTCGAGGTGGAATCAATGTTCCTCTTGGGGGCAATCACCTCTCTTACTGAAAGGTGAACTCACAAAAGCATTTATTTTCTAATTATTCAATCATTACGGATTTCTTAGATTATGCCACGACCCCTCCAAACCACCCACCATTAACCCTTTCATGCACTCTGTAACCTGATAACATGTCAACTGTCCATTGTGGTTACCTATCAGGGCGGTGGTTAGATTGACAGTAGATGTGACTGAAGTGATGTGAGTTTTGTTTAAATATAAATATAGAAATAAATATATAGTCACACTATTCAGAAAATACTTATGAGGATGTGCTAAAAAT
Organism: Hippocampus bargibanti; assembly: GCF_051943395.1. Lineage (NCBI taxonomy): Eukaryota > Metazoa > Chordata > Actinopteri > Syngnathiformes > Syngnathidae > Hippocampus > Hippocampus bargibanti. The sequence goes on along the minus strand of NC_142744.1, from coordinate 3,244,934 downwards.
ATATACAGTAAAGTCTCGTTATATCGATATTCAAGGGAGTCCGAAAAAATATCGATATAACCGGGACTATCGATATATCCGACCCTGTTTGCATGTAATTTTCTCCGTGCGTGCATAGAAATAGTATCGATATAACCGGGACTATCGATATATCCGATATCGATATAACGAGACTTTACTGTATACATATCTATATTTTTGGCTATCTGGTTGGCTAGCTATTAGCTAGCGAGATGGCGAGCTAATAGCTGTCGAACTGGCTGACTGTTAGCTGTCTATCTATTAGCTATTTACATTGTAATAGCTATCCATTAGCTAGCTGGTTAGCTGTAAACTGTCTAGCTGGTTGGCTATCTAGCTATTTATTCGCTATCCCATAGCTAGATGAAAAGGTTTCTTCAGCCGTCATCTGTACTTCTTCCAAAGAAGTACAGATGAGGGCTGAAGAAACCTTTTCATTGATGGACCACTGCCCGTACGACTGAGAGCTTACACAGACGTATCCAATAGCTAGCTCGCAAGCTAGCTCTATTTGAGTTTCTTCCGGGTTGAGTGAACGCTGGCGCATGTGGCTGCCTCTGTTCACCCACAGAAAAAAATAGCTTGTGACTGTAAAGTGACGTTGAGAGTTTTGAAAGGCGCTTATAAATGAAATGTATTATTATTATGATTATTATTATTATTATTTTATTATTATTATTATTATTATTATTATAAATATTATTATTATTATTATTAGAAAAGTGGTAGTGGAAACTTTTACGATGAAAGCAACAGAATCAGAATTTTTCAGAGATTCAGTTACATTTCATATCAAGGTCGCTCTATCGAGATTGACCTATTTTTTGCTTGCACTCATCAAAAATGTTCCACATAAAAAAAAAAAAAAATGTGTGTTCCCGCGGAATATCCGATGTGCTGATCATAATGAGCTCCGTTTGGAATGCAGAAAACTGTTTTTTTTTGTTGTAAGAACGCTTTGTTGAATTCAAGGCTAGGATTCAGTGAAACAGCAGCACTAATTTCTCAACATATCCACCTGAGCTGATTTACAAGAATACTAACACACCCGCAGAACTGTTTTTGATTCAAAGCACAGCGACACGAATACCAAACAGGGGTTTGTACTTGGCGTACAATCCCCTGAACTTTAATTTCCTGAAACTAACCACCCAAACACAGCACCCAAGCCATCTCTTGGCCCTTAAACCGAAATCGAGCCCTCCACCGTGTTACCCTCATAATAACTAACTACAAGCCTTTAATCAGCCCATTTTCAACAGAGCTTGGGCGCCATCTTGTGCATTTTCTGGGACGCTACATTGGAGTCCTGATGGCTCGAATTGATACGAAAGGACTTCTTTAATCGATTGCAAACATTTATGCTTTCCTCTTCAGAACTATTTGAATCATATTCATAACTGGATGAGTAACAAGAAAGCATCTTCTCTGAATCTGAAGCCATTGTTTTGATTCGACAGCAAGGCAAAGACGTCCTGGAGTGACGTCACAAACAAGGGGGCGGGACCTTCTGAAACTCACCATTTCCGGGGTCATATTGAAGTAGTTTTGGGACACTTTAAGTCATTTTTATTGGTGTTTTGCATTTGACTAAAAACATCAGCCTGTGTGTTTTGGGTATTTTAGATGCTATAAAACAGTTTCCTAATGTCAGTTAGGAAACAAAATAAAATGGTGTCGGTTGTCCTTTAAGTTTCCCATCTGGACTAACAAGATCCTGACAAGGCCTTCTAGTCCCAGAAGCAGTAGTCCAAAATCTGGAGATTGAAAGTCCAAATACGCTCCCAGTTGCAGTATACATCCGGTAATACTGAGAGGAATTTGAATGCCTTTGAGATGAGCCGCTTTGCCGAAGATCCTTCAGGGATGAAAGAATGACGATACTATTTGTTTTTCGTTCAACTTTCTTTCCGCAATCTCTCACTACGGCATCCCAGAGAAAACCGTACGGTGGTAAATCTTAAGGGAGCTACAAGGAGACCGTTTTTTTTTTCCTTTTGTTTGAAGAATAGGCCTTGAAGAAAACAACAGTGTCGATTTGGAAGAGTGTCATGCAAGGGACAATGACTTTATGATGATGTTTTATGACCGAGAAGAAGAAGAAGAAAAAAGGGGTGCGGACTCACTGCACTGATGACCTTGGACCACGACGTCTTTGACGGCTAGCATGCCGAGTTGCCCGGAGGTTACGGCTTCGAATACGATCTGAGGAGCAGAGAGAAGACTCAAACGGCAGGCAATCAAAATCAATATGCGCTACTGACTGAGTGCATAGGAAAGGGAGTCAATTGCAGTCTTTTTGTCATGTGCATTGTGACACGCAAGACGATCGCTTGTCTTTATTTCCTGAATTGTGATTGTTAGCTTTCAAATACGGTTTCCATCGGGGTCACCTGTCAAGCAAGCAAGGTTACCTTCCATCTGGTTAGTTAATTGGATTTGCCTTAAAGGACAAGCGACGCCTCCGGACGAGTTGTGTTCATAATTTGTAAAATCACTTGAAATGACTTCTACTGAGCGTATTTTACAAAGATTCCACGGCATATAGCTATATTTTACATTTTAAGACTCGCGCTGAATATTCAGGAATTCTTGTTTGAGTTGGTGACGATTCCTGACGTGACGTCACTAAAGGAACACCCCTGACCGAAGAAAAGACACATTGTAGCAGTCCTTCCATCACGTCAATGTATTTTGCTGTACTTGTTTGGTCTGAAAACCTCGTGTTGCACCAAAAGGCCGCCAGAAGAGGGCGACCAAGCTCCATGGAAGGAATTTATCAGCCTGTGGAAACGGGCTGATTAATTCATCAAAGGAGCTTGGACGCCATTTTCTGACTCTTTTTAGGTGATACATTTCCCCCCAAAGTTGCCTCAAAATGGCACGGAATAAATTATTTAATAAATTGCAAACATGTATGCTTTCCTCTTCAGAACTATTTGAATCATATTCATAACTGGATGAGTAACAAGAAAGCATCTTCTCCGAATCTGAACTCCGTGAGCCCATTGTTTTGATTCTCGAGCAAGGCAAGACGTTATGGCGTGACATCACGAACAAGGGGGCGGGACTTTCTGAAAATCCCCAATTCACAGCTCAATTTGTTGCAGTTTTAGCATACTTTAAGTCATTTTTATTGGTGTTTTGCATTTGACTAAAAATTTCAGCCTACGTGTTGTGGGTATTTTAGATGCTACAAAACATTTTTCTGATGTCAGTTAGGAAACAAAAAAATAGTCAGGTTTGTACAGTAAAGTCTCGTTATATCGATATTCAAGGGAGCCGAAAAAATATCGATATAACCGGGACTATCGATATATCCGACCCTGTTTGCATGTAATTTTCTCCGTGTGTGCATAGAAATAGTATCGATATAACCGGGACTATCGATATATCCGATATCGATATAACGAGACTTTACTGTATTTATGATTTAGATCCCTGATTTTATTGTATTTTTTTTTTGTTTGTTTGAGGGTTAAGGGCTCTGTATTCGTGGCTAAAGCCTAGTAGCGGTTAACAGACCTACTGTCGAATTTGGTGTAGACTTTCAAATCATTGGGCTTTTATAGATAAGGTAAAAAGTAAAGGTTTAGGACTAGGAGTATAAAGTTACAGCTAAGGTTAAAGTTTTCAATTTAACCATCATCTAAATTTCACAGCCGAACATCAATAAAGACTGATGGCGTCTCTCTAGCGACACATTTGCGCAGCTGCTAGGTCAAATGTTGCTCGACTATAAGGATCGCTATCTCAGTGACCGAACTTCAGACCGCATTGGCAAATTACGGGTAAACTACAAATGGTCCGCAGGCCCTGCTGAAGGCGTGTCTCTCCAGAATGTCAGAGTTATTTACTTACTGGGCTACACTTGCGGTAAAAATGGAAACAGATTGTCCGCGCCTTGCCAATTTCAGGGTGGGGCGCTTTGACTACTTGACACTCCCCTGCTACTACACATGTCCTGCATTCCTTGAGTCCAAACGTTTTTACGAACCGGGGTATGTTCTTGCATTGCGACGAGGCACTCAAACGCGACTGAGACGTTCATTAAGCATCCCAAATTCCTTTTGTAGCCTCCAAATGCGACAACGAAGACGTGTACAGCTGTCACGGACGAGGGAGGGCCCGGATGCCTTCAGATAAGGCGGCCTAATTATTAATTCCGCGTCAAATGTGAAAGCGAATATGCCAATGATGGCCTCATTACAGGCTAATTTCAAGGAAATTAAAAGGCCGAGCACTTTGCGCGTTGCCATCAGACAAATGAACTGGACCTCGTCGTCTAATTGAAATCCTTTTGTTTGCGGAACAGACATCAGTCATCCCGTCTTAATAGTCGCCATATAATTGATTCCGCCGTCGACATTAGCGCCTAGTATAATTGGGCCTGACCTGGTATTCGCGAGGGGGTGCTGGGGTGGGGGGTTGCGAGCCGCAAACGACGTCGCCTCCAAAAAGTTCACTTGCCTCATTTGTCAAAGGCACGGACGACTCGCCAAACCCCCCGAGGGACCTTGCTAAGTAGTATATTACATTGGCATTGATTAGTTCTGCCATTGACCCGACTGTATTGAAATCAAGACGGATCAGTGGACGACAATGTAGCGTTAGCATTGGTAGCGCAATAGCGTTTGTTGCTGTTTACAAATGTTGACATTTTGTTCATTTTAGTTCTCAGAAATATTTCCTGACGGTGTCCAATTAAGTTATTTGTTCCTTTTTTTTCTCTAGTTATTGGCTCCTGATTTGGGCTTTTATTGTGAAAGTAACATCCTCCTCCACAGCTCAGAGTTACTTCCTGCACGTGGGGAACGTTCAGGGGGAAACGTTCTTGTAGCTAGCTTTCTATCTACAGTGAGACCTCAACTTACACACACCTTATCTTGCAAACTTTTCGTCTTACAAACGTCAAATTTATGAAAATTAAACCTTATAATAAGCACTATTTTCATAATACACACCCACCACGGCTGGCGGAGTGATCTTCGGCGGAAGCACATGACCGAACAGCACCAGAGGTTAAGTTAGCAACAGTCCTTATGGAAGGTGACTCTGCTTCCATAAGCCATCAACGACCATCAAAAAGGTCAATAAAACTTTATTTTACAGCACAGTTTATTTCTTTAATTACAGTCCTCATGTAATGCGCCTCTTTTTCCAAAAAGCAATTCCCTTTGACCTTCGACCTCCAACACCATTCCATCAAGCCATAAATGACCATCACAAATGTAAATAAAGTGACTTTATGATACAATGCAGTGTATTTCTTTCATTACAATACAATAGCACATTTATTATACATAGAATAAGGTATGTTGTGTGTAGTTTTAAGGCTTATTTAGTTGAAAAGTATATTTTATGGAAACCCGGGAACGGATTATTCCCATTTTAATGGTTTCCTATGTTAATTTTTTTTTTTGAGATACACACTTTTCACCTTACACACTCTGTCTGGGAACCAATTAAGTTCGTAAGTTGAGGTCTCACTGTATTTGAGTTACTTTCCGGGTTGAGTGATTATTAGCTAACTCTTAGCTAGCTAGCTTTTTATCCATTTGAGTTACTTCCGGGTTGAGTGATTATTAGCTAACTCTTAGCTAGCTAGCTTTCTATCTATTTGAGTTACTTCCGGGTTGAGTGATTATTAGCTAACTCTTAGCTAGCTAGCTTTCTATCTATTTGAGTTACTTCCGGGGTGAGTGATTATTAGCTAACTCTTAGCTAACTAGCTAGCTTTCTATCTATTTGAGTTACTTCCGGGTTGAGTGAACGCTGGCGCGTGTGGCTGCCACTGCTCACCCACAGAAAAACTGATCCTGTGACTGTAACGTGACCTTGAGAGTTTTGAAAGGTGCTTAGAAATGAAATGTATTATTGTTATTATTATTATTATTATTATTATTATTATTATTATAAGCACGTGCCCTCCCTCCCCCCCACTCGCAACAAATGACGGTTCAACAGACGAGTGAAAAAAAAAAGATGATTGACAATTAAAAGTTTTTGGCATGACCCAGCGAATAAGTAGTTACCTAGGGCGTGATATCCTAAAAAAAAGTGCTGGTAATTAAAAAATAATTACGAATCAGGTAGCTTCCCTTTGACAATTGTGTAGGTTACCAGGCAATTAAAGATCCCCATAATTAGTGTCATGTTGTTAATTAGAGACACTTTCAAGTTTCGGGGCTGCGGGTTGGAGGTAGATCATTCCCCTCGTCGCTCCGCCACGCAGCGTTTTACAGCAAACGTGCTTCATTTTCGATTCATCGTTTGGTCTACAAATAGTTGGAAAATGAGGTCGAACAATTACTGTGATGGGATTGTTCCTTGCCGCCATTTCGTCATGATAATTGCTACCTTTCACATGACAAATGTTCATCTATTTCTTTTTTTTTTCCTGTATCGGAACATATTCTTGGGTTTCTAAAGCCACGGCGAAGAAGAAGTTCAAAGTCGTTTGCTATGACAGATTTACCATGGATCATGGCCGCGGATCATAGTTACGGCAATCCTTCAAAATAAGATACACTGAAAATATAAAGTCAATGAAAAATATAATCATAGTGTTATGTTATGCAGACTGGGCCTCCGAGCTGAAAGCCTTCTATCACAATCCAAATCTTAATAATATCCAAAAAAAAACGTTAGATAACCACAAGTACAGTGATACCTTGGCTTACGAACTTAATTGGTTGCCAGACAGAGTGTGTAATGCAAAAAAGTGTGTATCCTAAAAAATAATTTCCCATAGGAAACCATTAAAATGAGAATAATCCGTTCCCAGGTCCCCATAAAACATAATTTTCTCCGTTCTAATTTTCTAAGCCTTAAAATTACACAAAATATACCTTATTTTATGTATCATAAATGTGCTGTTGTATTATAATTAAGGAAATAAACTGAATAATAAAGTTGTTTTATTTACCTTTGTGATGGTCGTTGATGGCTTGATGTAATGGAGTGACCGGTTTCATTAGCATTAAACACTTGATGAGGAACGTAACCTTCTTCTTTCACCATCTTGAAGAATGATCCCTCGTAGGCGCTTTCTCTGTGATAATTTTATCTAGTTCCTCATCAATTATGTTCTGTTTAGCTGGGTTGATAGATTTTTGCATCAAATGTACAGATGGCTTGTGTGTGGAGCCTGATTGATGGGATATTTTAACCTTGCAGTCTACACTCTGCCTTTGAACTATCAAAGTTGAAACTCTCGCACAGTCGTCTGCCAGTCTCTTTAATGTTTAAACGACCCCCCTCACTGCTGCATTCTTGACCAATCACGTGGCTTTAACCGAAGACTGGGGGCGGGGAATAGAGGACAAAAACAGTCGGCTGCCATTTTGTTGTTAGAAGAACGGGCTCGTTTGCGAACGACACATCACGCATTGAGGCAGCTTTGCGTGTATCCTGAAAAAAGTTCATATGCCGAGGTAAAATTTTCAGAAATGTAACGATGAAAAGGTTTCTTCAGCCGTCATCTGTACTTCTTTGAAGGTGTCGGACGTTTCGCTTCTTATCCACAATGCTTCGTCAGCAAACGAAAGTCTTACTGGTAGTTTCGGCCCTATATATATATCGCTACTGTCCAGACGTGGCAGTGTCGGACTCTGCTATGATTGGTCCCCCAATAGGGATATATATAGGGCCGAAACTACCAGTAAGACATTAGTTTGCTGCCGAAGCATCTTAGATAAGAAGCGAAACGTCCGACACCTTCAAAGAAGTACAGAAGACGGCTGAAAAAACCTTTTCATCGATGGACCACTCCTGTACGACTGAGCGCTTACACAGATGTGTCATAAATGTAACGTTCGTAAACCGAAAAGTTCGTAAGCCAAAGGGGTTCGTAAACCGAGGTATCACTGTACATTGTAAGTCAAGGTACAACTGTACATGCAGCTTGCTCTTATCTCAAGCTTCATTTCACCATACTGCCATGGCATGAATTCGCCTTCGGAGGACTGAAGCTGCTGTAAACGGTCAAAAGCTCTCAACTGTTGCGTTTCGCTCTCTGGTGTCCATGCACCTCTCGTTAAGTGCCTCTCTTCTATCTTATGTTCACCAGCGAGAAACTCAGCAGTGGACCCTTGTTAAGTGAAAATATCAGACTGCCTTTGGTCCTCCACTGCCCACCCACCACCACCACCACCATCATGACGGAGCACCGTCTGGAGGTTCAGGGGTCTCCCTGCATCAATTAACATTTGGTGGGCTCTGGGAACAAACCAGGCGAAAGACTAATAGGGAGGCGAGTGTGAAATCACCCTGGCCGGACCGCCGGTGATGCGCACCGGTAAGTGAAAATGAGGTTCAGAAATAGGGCCGAGATGGAAGAGGAACCCGGTGAACAGATTACCATGGATACAGAGATCGCCTCAGGAATCAATATGAGCTGTTTTTCAATGGGACGCTATTGTTTGGGTCTCCTCAAAAGAAGCGCCGTGTGTGTCGCTCGGTCTTGTTAAAAGGCTTTAATGACTTTGGCATCGTCACAAAAGCCCTTTGCAATGGACTCCCTTTTTTTTCTCCCTCTTTTTAATCAGATACTCATGTACCCTCACCTGGTAGTAGTTAGGCCAGTAGGTGCTAACCGCTAGCTCCACCTGACCCCACGCACGAGACGCTGGGGCAGACACATTCCACACGGGCGTCCCCATGGGGCTGTTGTTCTCTTTGATGTAAACGTTAAGGTAACCCGGGCGGCTGTTTTCCCGACCGCCGATGTAGTAGTGGAAGATGACGCAGTGGGTGTCGTTCTCTCGGAGCTGCGGGGTTAGCAATAAAGCCTTCTGGCCAGAAAAGCGTCCGGAGGTGTTGACCATCATGAAGGATGCACCTGTAATGTGGATAACAAGGAGGACTTTGATCAGTCGTGGACAATCAATTTTGGTAAAAAAAAAAAAAATCAAACACCCCCTTGGCTAAGATAACCTTGCCAGAATTCCAAAGTAGTTTTGGTAGGATTTTAAAGGACAACCGACGTCCCTGAACAAGTTGTGTCCATAATTTGTAAAATCACTTCAAATGACTTCTACTGAGCGTATTTTAATAAGATTCCACCGCATATAGCTATATTTTACGTTTTAAGACTCATGCTGAATATTCAGGAAGTCTTGTTTTTGAGTTGGTGACGAGTCCGTACGTGACGTCACGAAAGGACCACCCACTGACCGTGAAAAGGACGCATTGTCGCATTGTCCTTCCATCACGTCAATGTACAGTAAAGTCTCGTTATATCGATATTGGATATATCGATAGTCCCGGTTGTATCGATACTATTTCTATGCACGCACGGAGAAAATTACATGCAAACAGGGTCGGATATATCGATAGTCCCGGTTATATCGATATTTTTTCGGACTCCCTTGAATATCGATATAACGAGACTTTACTGTATTTTGCTGTAGTTGTTTGGTCTGGGGACCTCGTGTTGCACCCAAAAGCTGCCAGAGGGCGTCCAAGCGCCATTTAAGAATTTATCAGCCTGTGGAAACGGAGGTGGCCACAGGAGGTCGCCATTTTGTGCCTCTTTTTTTGGGTGAGAGATTTCCCACCAATGTTGCCTCAAAATGGCCCAAATAAATTCTTTAATCGATTGCAAACATGTATGCTTTCCTCTTCAGAACTATTTGAATCATATTCATAACTGGATGAGTAACAAGAAAGCATCTTCTCCGAATCTGAAGCCATTGTTTTGATTCACAAGCAATGCAAGTCGTCTTGGCGTGACGTCACGAAATGGGGGCGGGACTTTCTGAAAATGCCCAATTCGCAGCTCAATTTTTTGCAGATTTGGACACTTTAAGTCCTTTTTATTGGTGTTTTGCATTTGAATAAAAATATCATACTGCATTTTTTGGGTATTTTAGATGCTATAAAACGCTGGTGTCATTTAAAAAACAAAAAAAGTGACGTCGGTTGTCCTTTAAGACTTTTTCTTGTGGGTCTTTACACGATAACTGCTGTGATTTCCTGTATATAATATCTGTCCATGTAAATTAAGTGTTTTTCAAAATAAAACAACATTTGTCATGTGAGTTTAGGCGCGACATGATAGATACATCTAAAATAAATAAATAAATACAAATATCAGCCTGCGTGTTTTGGGTATTTTAGATGCTATAAAATGTTTTTCCGATGTCAGTTAGGAAACAAAAAAAATGGTGTCGGTTGTCCTTAAAAGCTTTCCTTTTAACTCCCTTCGACAGCCTCCTCTCACTCCAGCTTCCCGGCGTAAACATCCCGGAAGCCCCTCCACCCCACCCGCAACCTCGCCGGCTCGTTATCTCAAGTCGGAGACAGATGGAATCGTGGAGCGTTACCGACGCGGCAACAACAAGACGAGCGGGGCGTGCTCGACTCATTGACTGAACAAATAGGCTATTGTGAGAGAGCGCCGGGCCGAGGCCGCCGATGCATTTGCTGTGATTTTAACCGCCGCTTTTAGCGCCGGCGTATACTTTCGAGTCAACAAAGATTCGGAGCGTTCGGCTCCGACTCACACGGTGGCGGAGTAAAAAAAAAAAAAGGGACAATGGCTAAAAAAATAATAATAAATCATGAATCTTGTCACTTTGGCTGCATCATACTTGTAGTTTTTATTGGCACCACGCGAGAAGCATTAGTTTAACTTTTAGTGAGTCCATCCGGCATTGTAGCTAGCCATCTATTTGCTGTCTATTAGCAATCTAACGAACTAGCTGGCTACCTAGCTAGCTATCTATTTGCTTTCTATTAGCAATCTAACTAACTAGCTGGCTATCTAGCTATCTATTTGCTTTCTATTAGCTATCTAACTAACTAGCTGGCTATCTAGCTAGCTATTTGCTTTGTATTAGCTATCTAACTGGCTATATATTTGCTGTCTATTAGCTATCTAACTATCTAGCTGGCTATCTAGCTAGCTACGTGTTTGCTGTGTATTAGCTATCAAACTAACTAGTTGGCTAGCTAGCTATCTATTTGCTGTGTATTAGCTATCTAACTAACTAGCTGGCTATCTATTTTCTGTCTATTAGCAATCTAACGAACTAGCTGGCTACCTAGCTAGCTATCTATTTGCTTTCTATTAGCAATCTAACTAACTAGCTGGCTATCTAGCTATCTATTTGCTTTGTATTAGCTATCTAACTGGCTATCTATTTGCTGTCTATTAGCTATCTAACTATCTAGCTGGCTATCTAGCTAGCTATGTGTTTGGTGTGTATTAGCTATCGAACTAACTAGTTGGCAAGCTAGCTATCTATTTGCTGTGTATTAGCTATCTAACTAACTAGCTGGCTATCTATTGTCTGTCTATTAGCGATCTAACTATCTGGCTGGCTATCTAGCTAGCTATCTATTTGCTGTGTATTAGATATCTAACGAACTAGCTGGCTAGCTAGCTATCTATTTGCTGTCTATTAGCTATCTAACTAATCAGCTGGCTATCTAGATATATATTTGCTATCTAACTAACCAGCTGGCTATCTAGCTAACTATTTGCATTCTATTAGCTATATAACTAACTAGCTGGCTATCTAGCTATCTATCCATTTGCTGTCTATTAGCAATCTAACTAACTATCTGGCTAGCTAGCTATTTGCTGTCTATTAGCTATATAACTAAATAGCTGGCTATCTAGCGAGCTATCTATGTGCTGTCTATTAGCAATCTAACTAAATAGCTGGCTATCTAGCTAGCTATCTATTTGCTGTCTATTTGCCATCTCATTAACTAGCTGGCTATCTATCTATTAGCTATCTAACTAACTAGCTATCTAGCTAGCTATCTATTTGCTGTCTATTAGCAATCTAACTAACTAGCTATCTATTTGCTGTTTATTAGCTATCTGACTAATTAGCTTGTTATTTAGCTAGCTATCTAGATAGCTAGCTACTAATTAGCTACCCAGCTTCCGGGTTGAGTGAACGCTGGCACGAGTGGCTGCTGCTGCTCACCCACACAAAAAAAAAACTTCTCCTGTGACTGTAAAGTGACCTTGAGAGTTTTGAAAAGCACTTACAAATGAAATGTATTATTATTATTATTATTATTTTCATATCCAACCCAAGCAATAAAACTAAATGAGGGGCCACGTATTGATTTCTCATCACATCCTACTGCTCTCCAGCTAAAAGGAAAACAGTCCCCACGAATATCTTTCATCTTTAGGCCGGCCTGTTTTTGTTTTCTTCTTTACGGTAATAGTCGGAGAAGCCAATTAATCAAGAGATAAGAGCATTTTCTCATTAAGGTTCCTCGGGATGTCTCTTGGAGACTTCAGAACAAGCCTGTATTTTTCTGGAATTGGAACAGCTGAGATGAGATCATATTTTAGTCGCTGCATTGACTGTATGTGTACAGTTGAAGTCACAAATAGCCTTCAGTTTCAAAATGAAAGCCAAATATTAGGTCAGGTCGTACACCACTAAAAGGTTTTTGAGCAATTTCTAGCATGAGTTGACCCAAATGAGTCAAGAGATCTTGAGACATGGACGGATCCATCCGCCGAAGATCAGAACGGGGTCAAAAAAGGTCACCACATTTGATTGATTAGGTCAGGTGTGTCAAAGTCATTTTTTTTGCCACGGGCCACATTGTAGTGATAATAATAATAATAATCCATTTTATTTCTAAGCGCCTTTCAAAACGCTCAAGGTCAGTCCAATCAACCCCGAATAACTCAAATAGATATAAAGTTAGTTAGCTCGCCCATAGATAACTAATAGCTAGCTAGCTAGCTAGATTATAGATAGTTTATAGATACCAATTATATAGCTAGCTAGCTAGATAGCCAGCTAGCTAGCTAATAGATAGCAAATTGATAGCTCGCCTTAAACATACTTATAGAAGCCTTAAACATATATCTCATACAAAATAAAGCACTGAATCAACTTACAAACTCGTTCATAAATTGGGGAGCGTCTGCATTGTGGTTTACATACGACAATTTAAAAATTTGGTTCGGACTTGATCAAGCAAGCATCATGTAATTTCACAAGTTTGGTTTTCTTTCATGGGACGAATAAAATGATGTGGTGGGCCAGATTTGGCCCCCGGGCCTTGACTTGGAAACCGGTGGATCGGGTGCCCGTAAGCAAGGCAGCTAACGTGATAGGGGTTTCACACCATTTGTCCCATCGCTTCTTCGTGGCCAGTTTCAGTTTTTTCTTTTCCTCATACAGTAAAGTCTCGTTATATCGATATTCAAGGGAGTCCGAAAAAATATCGATATAACCGGGACTATCGATATATCCCACCCTGTTTGCATGTAATTTTCTCCGTGCGTGCATAGAAATAGTATCGATATAACCGGGACTATCGATATATCCGATATTGATATAACGAGACTTTACTGTATTTGATGTATTTTGGTTGTAGATCCTCAGAAACGCAATTGTAGAAATGTAAAAGTTGAGGTGCCCTTGAGCATGGCTTCAGATTTGCTCCAGGCTGCATAATACTTGATTGAGTTGTTCTGTTTTGAGTGTTCCGTTGCCTTGGTAATGGCCCAACAGCACAGAGCATACATTCTTGAGTAACAAGAGTTTGGGTGGGTAGCCTTTGCAAACTGGTGGCTGGTTGAATGCCCGGAAGAACAAAACATTTCGGATCTACTATCATAAAAAATTTGAGAGATGAGGTGCCCTCCAGCAAATTTCTACTTTTCCTGGAGGCAACCAACCAATCATTTCCGTGACTTCTCTTTAACTGGCATCTTCAAGCCCGACATTTTTTTTTTGGTTCATTCCCCAGAAGAAGAGCTTAGGAGGCCCCTAGGACCAAAATTATCGTCATTTGAAAGATGAGGTGACCTTTCGTGAGATAAACTCTTTCCTGGGGGCACCACGTCTCTTGCATGGTGCCTCCTTGGAAGTTGGTTTGTTAAAGTTGAGGAGCCACTGAAGACCATAGCGATGGGAATTTGACTGACTTTTCACTGATGAGGTGCCCCCTTCCCCGTTTTTGTTGAGAGCCGTGGGGTTGGTGCCTCATGTCGCTAGATCTCCCTGGAGTTCCGAATGTAAAATGTAATCACCTTCAAAACTATTAAAGATAATTATTCCTTCTCTTCAGCGGATGCTCCATTTTAATGGGAATAAATAAATGGTGCTACTGAAGAATGTATGCTCTGCGCTGTTGGGCCATTTCCAGGGCAACGGAAACAACTGCATGGAAGTTGGAGTTCCAGAGATGATCCAGATCCAGATCATTTTTTTTGTTATGTCCTTTTTTATGATGGGGTGTTTGATGAGTTATATCTAAATATAAAATTATATAATAATACAGTAAAGTCTCGTTATATCGATATTCAAGGGAGTCTGAAAAAAATATCGATATAACCGGGACTATCAATATATCCGACCCTGTTTGCATGTAATTTTCTCCGTGCGTGCATAGAAATAGTATCGATATAACCGGGACTATCGATATATCCGATATCGATATAACGAGACTTTACTGTAATAATAATAATAATAATAATAATAATACATTTCATTTATAAGCGCCTTTCAAAACTCAAGGTCACTTTACAGTCACGGGAGCAGTTTTTATGTGGGTGAGCAGCGGCAGCCACACGCGCTAGCGTTTGCTCAACCCGGAAGTAAATCAAATAGATAGAAAGCCAGCTAGCTAGGTGATAGATAGCTAATAGATGTCGTGTGACCTTCGGGAGACCTATCACAAACGTCATTAACATGGACTGCATGTTAAAATTAAGTAGTGTATAATAATAATAACAACAACAACAATAACAATAACAATAATAATAATAATAATAATAATAATAATAAACTTTATTTCTAAGCTTCTTTCAAAACTCTCAAGGACACTTTACAGTCACGGGATAAGATTTTATTTTTTTTTTCTGCAGGTGAGCAGCGGCAGCCATTCGCGCCAGTGTTCACTCAACCCAGAAGTGAAACAAACACACAGCACTAATAAGAGTGTATATATAGACGGACAATACAATACATTCTAATTTATATAGTGCTTTCACGAGTGGCTATTCAAACAATAGTCAAAACAAAGCAAAATAATAAACACAACAGGACCCTAAACCTAACCTCACCCCCTAAACCCTAACTATTGTGAATGAGGGTATTATTGCCGAGAAAGCACAGCAATTTCACTCGGATATTATCAAGAGGCAATTACATCAACAACCATCACAAAGGTAAATAAAATTACTTTATTATACAGTACAGTTTATTTCTTTAATTACAATACAATAGCACATTTATTATACATAAAATAAGGTATATTTTATATAGTTTTGAGGTTTATTTTGTCCAAAATTATGTTTAATGGGGACCTGCAAACGGATTATTCTCATTTTTAATGGTTTCTTATGGGAAATAAATGTTTGGAAGACACACCTTTCGCCTCACACACACACTTTCTGGGAACCAATTAAGTTCCTAAGCTTAGGTAACACTGTATTTCTGTTCTGATGACATCATGACCGATCAGGGTTGAAGATTTACCAATGGACGATTGGAATGACAATCTAAAATGGATTCGACCCAATTCCAAAAATGAGACTACAGTGATCAATGAGGCGAAATCCCATAGAAGATAAAATACAGTAAAGTCTCGTTATATCGATATTGGATATATCGATAGTCCCGGTTACATCGATACTATTTCTATGCACGCACGGAGAAAATTACATGCAAACAGGGTCGGATATATCGATAGTCCCGGTTATATCGATATTTTTTCGGACTCCCGTGAATATGGATATAACGAGACTTTACTGTGTATATATATATATATATATATATATAAAAAATCCTCCCTCGTCAAACTTCAAAGGCACACATTTCCCTTCAGTTTCTCACATTGACGCGCGAAGACATTAACGTCAGTCTCATCTGATGCGGGGACACTTCATTTTCTAATCTAATTCATTTTTCATCGCCCCCCCCGCTGTGTGTTTCTGCACCTCGTCATTGTAATGGAAGGTGAAGGTGGCCTACATTTGGAAGAAGAAGAAAATGTGACGGTCCGAGCGGCGGCGGCGGCGTTAGCCTTGAGAGCGTACTTTATTTTTAATTGATCTACAACACGCTACCTTTAAAAGGCCCAAAAAAAAAAGATATATAATGAAACGAAATACATCTGCGGTGCATTAGCAGAGCTTCAATATAATGTCCATCTTTTGCGCGTGTGCCATTTTTTTTGTTCGCTAATCAACTTGTGGTCGTGGGGGTGGGAAACTTGAATAGGTAAGTAGGACGGCGGCTAATTGACGGCTGGGAAAAACAAAACGTAACATTTTAAAAAGGTTTTTTTGTATACGTTTTGGTCCAAAATGTCCAAATCAACTACGGAGCCAAAAATTGGAATGGCATCAGAATTTGGGGGAAATTGCATCTGGAAGTGATAGTGAATAAGAAGTTTATAGAAGTTCATATTATAAAGTTTTCATATTAGAGATATTAGAGTATTAAAGTTCATATTATAAAGTTTCATGCTGTTATATGTAGTCAACATGTGTGACTCAAATACACAATTGAAGCACAGACAATCTGAGTTTTATACTTCGGTGCGCCTTATACACGGGAAAATACGGTAGATTACGGTGCTTAGATAGCTAATAATAATAATAATAATAATAATAATAATAATAATAACAATAATTCATTTCTATTTGGCTATCTAGCTAGCTATCTAACCTATCCCGTCACTGTAAGTGACCTTGATAGTTTTGAAAGACGCTTAGAAATGAAGTGTATTATTATTATTATTATTATTAGCTATCTATTAGCTACCTAGATATCTAGCTTTCTATCTATTTCAGTTACTTCCAGGTTGAGTGAACGCTGGTGCGTGTTGCTAACGCTGCTCACCCATAGCAAAACTAAACCTGTGTCTGTAAAGTGACCTTTTTTGAGAGGTGCTTCGAAAGGAAATATATTATTGTTATTATTAGCTATCTATTAGCTAGCTAGCTATCTAACGTATCCTGTGACTGTAAAGTGACCTTGAGAGTTTTGAAAGGCGCTTCGAAATGAAATGTATTATTGTTATTATTATTATTATTAGCTATCTATTAGCTACCTAGCTAGCTAGCTTTCTATCCATTTCAGTCACTTCCGGGTTGAGTTGGTCCGGGTTCCGACCTTGATAGTTTGAAAGACGCTTAGAAATGAAGTGTATTATTATTAGCTATCTATTAGCTACCTAGATATCTAGCTTTCTATCTATTTCAGTTACTTCCAGGTTGAGTGAACGCTGGTGCGTGTTGCTAACGCTGCTCACCCACAGCAAAACTAAACCTGTGTCTGTAAAGTGACCTTTTTTGAGAGGTGCTTCGAAAGGAAATATATTATTGTTATTATTAGCTATCTATTAGCTAGCTAGCTATCTAACATATCCTGTGACTGTAAAGTGACCTTGAGAGTTTTGAAAGGCGCTTCGAAATGAAATGTATTATTGTTATTATTATTATTTTTAGCTATCTATTAGCTACCTAGCTAGCTAGCTTTCTATCCATTTCAGTCACTTCCGGGTTGAGTTGGTCCGGGTTCCGACTTTGATAGTTTGAAAGACGCTTAGAAATGAATTGTATTATTATTAGCTATCTATTAGCTACCTAGATATCTAGCTTTCTATCTATTTCAGTTACTTCCAGGTTGAGTGAATGCTAGTGCGTGTTGCTAACGCTGCTCACCCACAGAAAAACTAAACCTGTGTCTGTAAAGTGACCTATTTTGAGAGGTGCTTCGAAAGGAAATATATTATTGTTATTATTAGCTATCTATTAGCTAGCTAGCTATCTAACGTATCTTGTGACTGTAAAGTGACCTTGAGAGTTTTGAAAGGCGCTTCGAAATGAAATGTATTATTGTTATTATTATTATTATTAGCTATCTATTAGCTACCTAGCTAGCTAGCTTTCTATCCATTTCAGTCACTTCCGGGTTGAGTTGGTCCGGGTTCCGACCTTGATAGTTTGAAAGACGCTTAGAAATGAAGTGTATTATTATTAGCTATCTATTAGCTACCTAGATATCTAGCTTTCTATCTATTTCAGTTACTTCCAGGTTGAGTGAACGCTGGTGCGTGTTGCTAACGCTGCTCACCCACAGCAAAACTAAACCTGTGTCTGTAAAGTGACCTTTTTTGAGAGGTGCTTCGAAAGGAAATATATTATTGTTATTATTAGCTATCTATTAGCTAGCTAGCTATCTAACGTATCCTGTGACTGTAAAGTGACCTTGAGAGTTTTGAAAGGCGCTTCGAAATGAAATGTATTATTGTTATTATTATTATTTTTAGCTATCTATTAGCTACCTAGCTAGCTAGCTTTCTATCCATTTCAGTCACTTCCGGGTTGAGTTGGTCCGGGTTCCGACTTTGATAGTTTGAAATATATATATTTGCGATACAGTATCAATACGTGAGTCAAATGTGCGAACGCTTGAAAGAGGGTTATGTCAAAAAATATATATATTTCACAGTCAGAGGTGTTTTCATTTATGATCAAGTCATAAGGCTCTTGTGACAAAATATCGTATCCCGTTGTTTGTTTGCAACAGTATCTGTGGGCTTCCCCCCCAGATAATTGCAATGATAAAAACGTCGACTAATAGAAGATATTGAGTTGAATTTGGCGGCAAGTGATTCTCAAAGCAGAAAATATAATTTGCCATAATGACCAGCACTCATTATTTCTCCCGCAACTCGGGTCTTGAACTTGCAGAAAATCATTATGTGCACGCTGGCGGGTGGCGGCGTCGATGAGGAGGCCTTGAATGAAAATGAAGGGCTGCTCTTTTCAACCCCCAAAAGCTTGCGGGTCTCATTTGCTCATAAAATTCCGAGAGGTCGCGGCGGCAGAAAAGTGCGCTTGCCGCCGCTCGGGGAAATGTCAGTGAAGACGAGGGCGTCCTACGTGCCGCCAATCAAAATGGCTCGGGCTGCTAATGTGGACCAACATGAAAGGTGGCCCTGATGAAAAAGACTCATCTCAAACCGTCTATCAGGACCTTCGAGAGGGCCCGTTTCCTTCGTTCAGGAGCAACAGTTCGCAGCTAGCGTCTGTGTAAGCTCTCAGTCGTACAGGAGTGGTCCATCGATGAAAAGGTTTCTTCAGCCGTCATCTGTACTTCCTTGAACGTTTCGCTTCTTATCCAAGAGGCTTCGTCAGCGAACAAAAGTCTTTTGCTGGTAGTTTCGACCCTATATATATATATATATATATATATATATATATATATCCTTACTGTCCAGACGTGGCGGTGCCAGACTCTACTATGATTGGTCCCTGCTCTCAGGTTGGGGGGGAGCAGAGGACTACTCCCTGCGGCTACACTGATTACTTCTATTGTACTGACTGATTACTTCTATTGTACTGACTGATTACTTCTATCGTCCTGCCTGAGTATGAGGTCTACGACTGGCCTGATTGCCCCATTTGCTCTGGTATCACTTCATCAGCATAACTAAGCCTATGTTGCCTAAGAAGTCTGTTGTACGAACGATCCAAATCGAACCTCACCCCACCGTGGCGATTTAGTGAAGGATTTTGCTGTTTTTATGTAAATAGTTCTTTCTTAGCGAAATACTTTGTGAGCGAAAGACTACCAGCAAAAACTTTAATTCGCTGACGAAGCCTCTTAGATAAGAAGCGAAACATCCGACACCTTCAAAGAAGTACAGATGACGGCTGATGACGAACTTTTCATCGAGAGTTCGCAGCTAAGTGACATTCTTATGGCGGACTGTCGAAATCTGTCGAAGTCGTGCACACGCTTCAAAGTCCCCACAGAGAAAAAATATGCCATGTTTCAATTTTTATTAGAGGTGGGAGGAAGTCATCGAAGTGCAAGTCCCAAATTACCGTGGAATCGAATCAAGCTTGTCATTGCCAGCAAATTTCAAGGAAGTCAAGCCGGAAAGTTAAGTCGTAAAATCTTGCTCCGTCACGACACATATTGGACTGATAAAATCAATAATCAGAAAAATCATGTTTTCCCTCAAAATGAATATTTACATCCCAAAATGGAAACCAACTAAAAAGGAATCAAACTAATGTATACACTTGAATTATTGAGTAAAAATGAATATCATTTTATTTCAACTATCATTTATATGAGTATCGCACTTTTAATGTGGGTATTAAAATGACCAATCGTCACATTTCAAATCGACATTGGTTGTCAAATTTGTAAGTGGATGAAAATGGGATATACAGTAAAGTCTCGTTATATCGATATTCTCGGGAGTCGGAAAAAATATCGATATAACCGGACTATCGATATATCCGATCCTGCGGCATGTAAATTTTCTCCTTGCGTTCATAGAAATAGTATCGTAATAAGCAGTACTATCGATATAACCAATATCGATATAACGAGACTTTACTGTATATGTGCACTTTGGCACGTTTAAGAGTTGATTGAAGTTGAGTATGCAAATTGTCAAACGAACGTTCGTTTGGCAATTTGCATACTCGGCACGGCAGCCAATCAGAAGCCTGTTTCATGCTTCGGACTATACCGTGACTGTAAAGTGTACTTGAGAGTTTTGAAAGGTGCTTAGAAAGAGGAGTCCACGTGGTTTATAGCAATTTACTTGTAGCTTTTGCTTCATTGAATGAAACAAACGTTTGATTTGGAATATACAGTAAAGTCTCGTTATATCGATATCGGTTATATCGATAGTACTGCTTATTACGATACTATTTCTATGAACGCAAGGAGAAAATTTACGTGCCGCAGGATTGGATATATCGATAGTCCGGTTATATCGATATTTTTTCAGACCCCCGAGAATATCGATATAACGGGACTTTACTGTATCTGTATTTTTTTTCTTGAAGAAGTTGTTGGCCACCGGGCCGAGATGTTTTGAAAACTGTACGCCCGACGTAAAAGTTGTACGGCCCGGGATTCCGGGCAGACGTTATTTCAAACACTGCCATTACGCAAGAGAAGCTACAGCAACGAGTTACCTGCCTACGTCATTGGCCACGTTTGCACACCGCCAAGTCAAAAGATGCAAATAAGTCCTCCATGATCACTTTGCACTGCGAAGCCTTAATCCTGTTTGTCCCAAATCCAGTTTGCCGCCGCTTCTGATGCATACACAAACATCTCAAATATCACAGCATGCGTCGCCACACGGGAAATAATCCACAAATGTATCGAGGATGACATAATTTGACGTTCCGTTTGGTGGTCTAATCATATAATGGGCTTTCTCCTTAACCTTGCCAACTGCGCGGCGGGACCTAACACAAACTTGTGAATGGTTCGAAAAGCAATTAGCTTAGTTTGTGAAATGCAGTGCACCCCCCCCCAACTCCCTCCTTGCCGTTCCCTAACTCCTTTTCCACATCCCGCGGCGGCAAATCCCATTTTTGGCTGATGTGATTTGAATTCTGATTCAATTCAGGACGCCCTTCTTCCCGTCGTCCCTCCTTCTGCTCTTTCATTTCAAAGTGCATTCGAAATGGAAGCAGAGAACCTGTTGTCAGGGACAGTGTGTTCTTTTGGAGATTTGGGAAGGTTTTGCACAATAGATATACAGTGATACCTTGGTTTACGAACTTAATTGGTTCCCAGACAGAGTCTGTAAGGTGAAAAGTGTGTATCCCAAAAAATAATTTCCCATAGGAAACCATGAAAATGAGAATAATCCGTTCCCAGGTCCGTCCCCATAAAACATCATTTTCTACTTTTTAATTTTCTAAGCCTTAAAACTACACAAAATATACCTTATTTTATGTTTAATAAATGTGCTATGGTAATATCATTAAAGAAATAAACTGCACTGTATAATAATGTCATTTTATTTACCTTAGTGACGGTCGTTGATGGCATGATGGAACGGAATGGAATGGTCGATTTCATCAGCATTAAACACAACGTAACCTTCTTCTTTCACCATCTTGATGAATGATCCCTTGGAGGTGCTTTCTCTGCGATAATTTTATCTAGTTCCTCATCAATTGTGTTCTGTTGAGCTGGGTTGATAGCTTTTTGCATCAAGTGTACAGATGGCTTGTGCGGGTTGTTTGTGGAGCCTGATTGATAGGATATTCATAAATTTAACGTCCGTAAACCGAAAAGTTCGTAAGCCAAGGGGTTTGTAAACCTAGGTATCACGGTACAGTGATACCTCGGTTTACGAACGCTTGAGCTCATGGGTTATACATCTAACCATCTTACGAAATGGGGGGCAGCTGTCCAAAATACAATCCAATACATGTATATTGATTGATGTAGTGCTTTAACAACAGCTGAAGCTGGAACAAAGATGGAAAAAAGGTAAATGCTTCCCCCTCGTGGAAGGGAAAAAACATTGCCAGAGGTCTGACCAGCGCTCCATCGATACCCCCACGCAAGAAAAAAAAAAACAAATTCAGGAATCGCAGTGAATGACTTCATCAATTTTTGTAGTTGTTCTGTATGTCCTATTTTGCAACATGGTCATGAACTGGCTAGTGGAGCAGCGGCATGAAAGACGACACGTTTTAATTAAACGTTAAATTTAGAAACACACGCGCGGCGTTCATTTATAGGTCACTCTCTGACCTTTCGCCCGGCTTTCTCGCGCCCGGACATTAATCAAATGAAGAAAGTAATTTCTCCTTAGCGTTAGCGCCAGACACGGCACCAACGAAGGGGTCTGCTCAAAATTAGCGTAGCACCCTGCTAATTGACCGTGTCACCGAGGTGACACACGACATCATGTCGCTCCCGTTGCGATCCATCGTCGGGCCAACAAAAACAACATCCATCACGTCCTTTGTTCCAACGTGAAAACTTTTGCTGTTCCATTAGCGCCGTTCCTCAGGTGTCTGAAGGTGTCGGTGCATTTTAAGCAGAACCGTTGACGACAATGCATTACAATTAATTCCGTGCGTGCGGGCGGGCTGATGGAAGGGCTGGCATAATTAAAATTGATTGTCTTATTATAATTTCAAATATCACGATGGGAGAGCCCACGTGGAGTGGCGAGGTTGCAGAGTGGAGTTTAACCTCGCACTCAACGGCCCATTTACATGCAACAGAAGATGATCTCGTTCCGTCAATGGATGCTACAGCTTCCTGTTTGCTTTCAAGATTTAGCTTGTAGCAGACGTCCCTGATCCACTGGTGAGAAGGATGCTTTGATTCTTTCCTCTTTCAGCTAAAACGGCTTCGTACAATAAAGAGGGTGCAGAAAGTGCTTCAGATTGAATAATAATAATCCATTTCATTTCTCAGCGCTTTTCAAAACTCTCAAGGTCACTTTACAGTCACGGGATCAGTTTTTTTGTGGGTGAGCAGCGGCAGCCACACGCGCCACCGTTCACTCAACCCGGAAGTAAACATATAGTAAGCTAGCTAGCCAGCCAGTAGATAACTAATAGATAGGCAGCCATACGCGCCAGTGTTCACTCAACCTGGAAGTAAATAGATAGAAAGCTAGCTAGCTACCCAGCTAGTAGATAGCTAATAGATAGCCAACAGATAGCTACCGAGATAGCCAGCCACCCAGATAGCTAATAATAATAATACATTTCATTTATTAGCGCCTTTCAAAACTCTCAAGGTCACTGTACAGTCACGGGATCAGTTTTTCTGTGGGTGAGCAGCGGCAGCCACACGCGCCAGCGTTCACTCAACCCGGAAGTAAACATATAGTAAGCTAGCTAGCCAGCCAGTAGATAACTAATAGATACGCAGCCACATGCGCCAGCGTTCACTCAACCTGGAAGTAAATAGATAGTAAGCTAGCTAGCCAGCCAGCTAATAATAATAATACATTTCATTTATTAGCGCCTTTCAAAACTATCAAGGACACTTTACAGTCACATGTATTAGGATTATGATTATTGTTATGATTATTATTATTAGCAGCTATCTAGCTAGCGTTCTATCTATTTGAGTTACTTCCAGGTTGAGTGAACGCTGGCGCGTGTGACTGCCGCTGCTCACCCACAGAAAAATGTATTCTTTTCCTGTAAAGTGACGTTGAGTTTGGAAAGGCGCTTATAATGAAATGTATTATTATCATGATCATTATTAATTATTATTATTATATAAACAAGAAGGTTTCCCCATATAGTCTAGTGAATGAAACCAACCGCCAAGAACTTTTATTTCTTTATATTTAACCTGGCTATGCCAGGCTTACCTGAAGGCATCCACGGATCAGAAGAAGACTTCTCTCTGCCGTTCGCCTGCTCCCAATCCAAGTCGTCGTCTCTGCCTTGGCTGTAGCCGCATGCTGCTAGCGGTTTCGCAAAGTTACAGTCACCTGCGACAAAGATAAGGAAGTTAAGAGCCAAAAATCTACTTGAACTCATGCACAGCATTCCTGGTCAAGCACAATGTCAATCGACTTGTTCATTACTGGTCGCTATCACCTTTACAAATAAAACTACAGACGCTCCCCTACTTACGAACATTCAAGTTACAAACATTTTTGTAGTTACATACTGTATGTAGTATTCTCTCCAGTTGTACTTATATATATATATATATATATATATATATATATATATATACAGTAAAGTCTCGTTATATCGATATCGGATATATCGATAGTCCCGGTTATATCGATACTATTTCTATGCACGCACGGAGAAAATTACATGCAAACAGGGTCGGATATATCGATAGTCCCGGTTATATCGATATTTTTTCGGACTCCCTTGAATATCGATATAACGAGACTTTACTGTATATATATATATGCTCTATAAAGATATGTGCATCAGTAGAAACCAATACAGGTTACTTATACAAGCCTTCAACATAGTTATATAAATCTTAAACATACTTATATAAGCCTTAAACATACATTCCATACAAAATATAGCACTGAATCAACTTACGAACAAATTCAACTTACGAACGACCGTTCGGAACATATCTCGTTCGTAAGTTGGGGAGCGTCTGTATACACAATGGCCAGAAAAAAAAACAGAATAAAACATCCATTTGGTTACAATATGTGCACCCTATTATCAAGATGTGCAAAAATGTGTCCACTCCAGTGCCAGGGTTTTTGTCATTGTCACTCAAATTCCAGGACCCACAGAATATTGTGTTTTAGGACTACTTAAACAATCAATCATGCGTAAGAAACCTGAGACTCTCTTCTTTCAGCAGATAAAAAAAAAGACTTAATTCCTAAGTTATATGGGTCTGGAGTTATCTGAGCTTGAAATGGGGGCGGCAAAACACATATTGGTTTACATAGCACTTTAACAACAGCTGAACCTAGAACAAAGCCCTAACATGTACAAAAAAGGGAAACGCAGTCCCCTTGTGGAAGGGGTAAAACATTGCCAGAGGTCTCAACCCGGAAGTAACTCAAATAGATAGAAAGCTCGCTAGCTAACAGGATAGCTAACTAGCTAGCTATGCAGCTAGTTAGATAGTTATATAGCTATACAGGGATACCTCAGTTTACAAACTTAATTGGTTCCCAGAAAGTGCGTGTAAGGTGAAAAGCGTATTTTCCAAACATTAATTTCCCATAGGAAACCATTAAAATGAGAATAATCCATTCCCAGGTCCCCATAAAACGTTTTTTTGAGCTCGTCATAAAAAATAAAATTAAATAAAAAAAAAACAGCATGAAAGTCCTTTAACGAGGACTCTTTCAATTTCAATGCCTTTGACAAATAAGATGCCAAAAAACGGTTATTCATCCAAAAGCATCACCATTTAACAACCGACAAGATCATAACATAACAAGAACTCCCCTGGAACATGGGTGTCCATGCCAGTGCCAGGGTTTTTGTCATTGTCACTAGAATTCCTGGAGCCACAGAATATTGAGTTTTAGGTCTACATAAACATTCAATGCAGCGTAAGAAACCTTAGACTCTCTTCTTTCATCAGAAAAACAGAGTTAATTCCTAAGTTATTTAGGTCTGAGTTATCCGAGTTTGAAATGGGGGCGGCTGTCCAAAATACAACACAATACATACATATTGGCAGCTGAAGCTGGAACAAAGCGCTAACATGGAAAGAAAAGGATATGCTGTCCCCTTGTGGAAGGGGAAAAACCAGCCAGAGGTCTGACCAGCGCTTTATAGGCACCCAAACGAATTTCTACGTCATATTTTCAATCCCTGAATAAATTCAAGAACGGCAGTGAATGAGTTAAGCATTAATGCAATGCCAACAGAACCCGATTGTACATGATGTACTTGGTATGATCGATTCCGAAAAACAGTATTTTATTCCGGGGACATTGAAGGCCACATGGTGTACTCAAGATGGATTTCCGGTCTGAAATGGGCCTTCAATAGATTTACAAATTGACCCCGTCACCACCCCCAACACATTAAATCATCCAACTTTCCATGTTCCAGTTTTCCCGTTGCTGTGAGACAGCGCGCCAAAATAATATGTCATCTCTTCTGACATTCATTCTGCAGCATAAAGGCTACAAGCTGATGGGATTTTTTTTTTTTGTTGTTGTTGTGTGGGATTGGTCTTTTTTTTTTTTCTTCATGTTTTCCAATTCATCTCAGCGGTGACATTTTCAGTACAACACGCAAATGAGTGGCGATCACAGGATAATTAATATCCAGCTGCATAGGGCAGCCGCTAATGATTTATTTGCCAACTTATCTGCTTTCGGCTGGCGGCGGCGGTGGGGGCCAGTGGGGGTGGAGTTAACGTACGAATGCCAAAGTATCAGAGGTAACATGTTGAGGAATGGTCGGAAGGAATTGTTTTTTATTTTATTTTTTGGGTCATTAAAGCAAAAGAGCGACTTTGTGCAAGCTAAGTTTAGTTTTGTGTTGTTGGCAAGATAGCGCTAAAATGACAAAAGAAATGTATGAAATCAGTATTTCAGCTACGGTGAGATTGTGAAAACACTTTTTAAAAAAATATTAAAAGCATCAAAAGTCAGCTTCCTCTATTTTAAGAAACAAAAACCAAAAGCATTTCAAATTAAAACAAAATAAAAAAATTATAAGCTAGACAAATAAATAAAAATGAAAAATAAATATTAAAAAAAATATTAAATAATAATAATAAATAACAATATTAAATAATAATAATAATCATCATCATCATCATCATCATCATCATCATCATCATCATAAATAAAAACATTAAATAATAAATAATAATAAATAAAAATATTAAATAATAATAATAAATAGAATTTAAGAAACAAAAAATTATTTAATTCAAAAAAAATTATTTAATTTAAGAAACAAAAACAAAAAAAAACGATAGAAAGTTATAAACCGAATAAATAAAAAAAGCTAAATTAATATGAAATAATAATAACAATAATAAATAGATAAATATGGTGGACAGAAAAAAGAAAAAAGAAAACAATAATAATAATAATAATAAGACATAATATATACAAATACATAAATAACAAATACATAGGCAGATAAATAAATAAATACGGTGGACAGCTCATCATATTATGAGGCTACGTTGTCTATAAAAGGGTTAATAGCTTTGCCAACTTCCTTTATTTCATTTAAGAAAAAAAATGGAAAAAAAAAACAATAAAAAAATAATAGACCCAACAAATAAATACATAAAAATGAACAATAAATAACAGTCCTAGTACTACCACTACTACTACTACTATCAATAAAAATGATAAAATAATAATAATAATGATGATAAAATAATAATAATAATAGAAAATAATACAACAATAACGACAATAATAATAATAATAATAATAATACCAACAATAACAATTATAACAATAACAATAAATAGATATATATGGTGGACATCTTATCATATCACGAGGCTACGTTGTCCATAAAAGGGTAAATATATTTTTCTAACTTCCTATAAATAAATGTAAAATATGTAATAAATAAAAGAATTTTATTAAAATTTTATACATTTTATTTTTATTTTATACATTTATTTTATACAATTTTATAAATGTAAACAAATAAATTAATTAATTAAAATAAATAAATAAATAACCCCTAAAATGGTTCACTAACATCTATGGAAAGCAATGATTCATACAAAGGTCAAATCCAGCAAACAAAATTCACCATGGACATAATGACTATGGCCTCAAAAGTCCCCCCCACAAAAAATGTCAAACTTTATCGATGAACAAAGGGCAAGTCCTTAATACCGCGTATTTCAAATAAATCCAAATGTATGCATCAAGTTGGAGGGCATTTGCGTGGTTTCTTTGCCCGAAGCTTCACCGCCACTGGCTGCTTTCCATCAATATTTGCACTCGATAGTTCCAAGATCTTTCGCCACCTTCCCCCCCCCCCCCCCCCCAGGCCGCCCACCGTCCTCTCACAGCACGACTGCCTTCAAAAGAGGTGGCTTTTATCGGTTAAGGTTGATATTCAAAATCAATGGCGTCAGCCAGCAGTGAAATGGATTCCGACTCGGCGGGGGAAAGTGTAAGTTGAGGTGGGGGGTGAGCGGCAATGGGAGGGGGTAGAAGTCATCAAAAAGAATACGCAGAAAGCGGTTAAGTTTGACGGGTTGAGGGGCAAAGGGGTGAGGGGGGGGGGGGTTCTCATTGCATTGAATAATGAATCATAAAGGTGTCGCTCGTTGCCTTCAAAGGACGTCGGTGACGCTTGTGGGCTATCAATGATTCAGCGGTCGTGCATACAAGAAAACGGGGCTTCATCCCACTTTATCTCTTTATGACATGAAATAATATACAGGCGACCTCCGGTTCTCTCGTCAACCGAATGTCGCTATCCTTTAAAGCGCAGGTGTTAAAGTCGAGGCCCGGGGGCCAAATCTGGTCCGCCGCATCATTTTATTCGGCCCGCGAGAGCAAATCAAGCATGTCAAAAAAAGGAGTTTGACACCCTTGCTTCCACTGCCATTCCCAAATGTATTCGGGAATTGTGTGTTACATCTTGGTTGAGTGATTGAGTGAAGGCTGGCGCTTATGGCTGCCACTGCTTACCCACAGAAAAACTGTGACTGTAAAGTGTCCTTGAGAGTTTTGAAAGGCGCTTATAAATTAAACGAATTATTATTCATTGAAAATATGACCAAATATGCCCTTACCCAAACCGCCTCCCAAATGTGAGATAGCAATAAATTATTGCCACTGATTTTGAGCGATATACAGTAAAGTCTCGTTATATCGATATTGGATATATCGATAGTCCCGGTTACATCGATACTATTTCTATGCACGCACGGAGAAAATTACATGCAAACAGGGTCGGATATATCGATAGTCCCGGTTATATCGATATTTTTTCGGACTCCCTTGAATATCGATATAACGAGACTTTACTGTACATTGATACCTCGGTTTACGAACCCCTTGGTTTACGAACTTTTCGGTTTACGAATGTCAAATTTATGAAAATTTTACCTTGGTATACAAACTTTTTTCGGGATACACACGTAGCTGCCTTAATGAGTGAACGAGCCCGTTCTTCTAACAACAAAATGGCAGTCAGCTTATTTTGGTCCTCTACTCCCCGTCCCCAGTCTTCAGTTAAAAAACGTGATTGGTCAAGAACGCAGTGAGGGTAGGGGTTTAAACATTAAAGAGATAGGCAGTGAGAGAGTTTCAACTTTGATAGAGTGTAGACTGCAAGGTTGAAATATCCCATCAATCAGGCTCCACAAACTACCCGCACAAGCTATCTGTACACTTGATGCAAAAAGCTATCAACCCAGCTAAACAGAACACAATTGATGAGGAACTAGATAAAATTATCGCAGAGAAAGCACCTCCAAGGGATCATTCCTCAAGATGGTGAAAGAAGGTTACGTTCCTCATCAAGTTTTAATGCTGATGAAACCAGCCACTCCATTCCATCCAGCCATCAAAGACCATCACAAAGGTTAAAAAAACGACTTTATTACCCAGTGCAGTTTATTTCTTTAATTATTATACCACAGCACATTTTTGTACATAAAATATTTTGTGTAGTTTTAAGGCTTAGAAAAATAGAAGGTAGAT
>NC_142744.1:2835000-2862500 GCF_051943395.1 Hippocampus bargibanti | reverse complement strand
CGCGGGAATCGCTATAAGCACACGAGTGATTGAGAAGGCCGCCATTTTGAAAATTCTGACATTGTCCTCCACGTTTTGATCAACAACACTTATTCAACGGTTGAAAGCAGCAGTATAGCGAGGCCCGGCGACGACAAAAAATATCCTGATTACAGAATCGTATTCAAAGGGTTGAACCTTGAAAGAGTCCCGTTTACAAAAATACAAAATAAAAAAAAAACAAAATGGCCACCGCAAACGTCTCCATCAAACGCAACGGGGTGTCCGGAATACGTTTGCGGGACGCGAGTGCATCGCGAGAAACGCAACAGGGTGTTTAGCCGCCAAAGAAAAGAACAGCAGGTGATGTCTGGCAAGGTAAACGACGCCTTTCACAACCCCTGTGATTGTCTGATGTGCGTCGCTTTCACCAACAACAACAACAAAAAAATACGAATTTTAGCCAAGCTAGGCTCCTCGCGGAAAACACTCAAGTCTATAAGAGCAGAAAATGTGAATAAATCTTTTTTTTGTGTGTTTTTGACTTCAAAATGGCGCAGTGGGAGTGGCTGCCTTTACACCAGCTCCTGTATTTTGTTTTTGCTGTTGTGAAATGTCAATTTCTCCGCTGTGAGACGAATAAAGGCTAATCTAATCTAATCTAATGTAATACTTGCTAAAAGACTGCTGGGTGCTTGTACATTTCCAAAATCTTAAAAAAAAAATGGAATAATAATAATTATGATAATATATTTCATTTATAAGCGCCTTTCAAAACTATCAAGGTCACTTTACAGTCTCAGAAGTCTTTCTCTGTGGGTGAGCAGCGACAGTCACACAGGCCAGCATTCAATCAACCCGGAAGTAACTCAAATAGATAGCAAGCTAGCTAGCTAATAGATAGCTAATAGCTAGCAAATAGATAGCTAATTCCAACTGAATAGATAGCTAATACCTAGAGAATAGATAGCTAATACTTAGATAATAGATAGCTAATACCTAGCGTATAGATAGCTAATAGCTAGCTATATAGCTAATAGATACAGTAGCTAGCTAAATAGCTAAATAAAAAGGTTTGGCAGAAGATTTTGGAAATGTACAAACCCCACGAGTCTTTTTGCTAGTGTTAAAGGAGATTAGATTAGTCTTTATTCGTCTCACACTGGACAAATTTACATTTCACAGCAGCAAAGTAATGAAAGTAAGAAGAAAGGAAAAGAAGAAGTAGAAAAAAAACAGAAGCTGCTGTAAAGGCAGCCACTCTCACGGCGGCGCCATCTTGAAATAAAAAAAAAAAAAACTAAATAACAAAATAATATGACAACACAAAGACTCAGATATTCAATCTGAAGCACTTTCTGTGCCCTCTTTCTTACATGAAGCAGTTCTAGAGGAAAGAGGAGAGGGTCAAATTGACTTTTTTACCAGTGGATCAAGGACATCACGGTGAAATGTGCCTATTTACTACAAGCTAAATGTTGAACGCGAACACGAAGCAGTAGCATTCATTGACAAAAAGAGATTATCTCACATCTCCTGTCACACGTCAATCCGCTTCAATTCCGAGCCGCGACAGTTCCGTATACACATTGGGGGTGCGCCTTATACTCCGGTGCAACTTATGCAACGGAAAATACGGTAACTATTCAAAAGATAAATATTTTTTTTCTCCAAATGGAACAGTAAAAGCTTCATTTTATTTTATACTTGACATTTTGCTATTTTTTAGGAGGTGTAGCCGTCAGAGTGACACCACACACACACACACACACACACACACACACACACATTCCTGTTTCAATGGTTTTGAGAGGTCCGGATAACTCCAGACAAGGAGTGAGGACCACCGTTGCTGATAAGTTTAGAGAAGAACTCGTGTTACATTTGAACACTAAATGTCACCTCATTTCCCACTTCAATTTCTTTCAAAACACAGAAATAAAGAGTGAACTTGAAACTGAAATAACAGCAGGAGTGAGGTTTCTGAATGGGTACATTCAAAGTCCTCACCGCTGTATGCATTTGGTTAAAATATCGTTGTACTTTTTGTGGTAGGAACTTTTTCCTCTCATTAACCACACACAACACACACACACACACACACATACACACATACACACATACACACGTAAACACACACACACATTTCTGTTTCAATGGTTCTGTGAGGTCCGGATAACTCCAGATAAGGAGTGAGGACCACAGTTGCTGATAAGTTTAGAGAAGAACTCGTGTTACATTTGAACACTAAATGTCACCCCATTTCCCACTTCAACTTCTTTAAAAACAAATAAATAAAACGTGGATTTGAAACTGAAATAACAGCAGGAGTGAGGTTTCTGAATGGGTACATTCAAAGTCCTCATCCCTGTAGTGAATTTGGTTAAAATATCGTTGTACTTTTTGTGGTAGGAACTTTTTCCTCTCATTAACCACTCACACACACACACACACACACACACACACACACACACACACACACACACACACAAACATACACAGTGAGTAAAAAGTGTGTGTATCCAAGTGAAATGAAAATACACACCAAAAAAATCATTTTGGGTGAATTTGTGAGGACCTTTCTGAAACTTTAACAGATGCATATATAGACCCTCTAGACGCCTTTAGAATGAAAAACTTGTGAGGACCGTCCAAAAGGTCCTCACTTGTCAAAAATGTCCTCACTACGTATGGTATAAAATGTTAGTGGTCCTCACGAGACTGGTCATACAATCACACACACACATACAAACACACACACAGGCAGACAGGATGACTCACCCAAACCAGGCGGGGTTTCAGGACATGGCGGCAGGGGCTTGGGCGAAAGCGTTCGATTGGAGAGGATCTGCACAGTCGGCCCCACCCGCTCACCCGTCGCCAGGAAACCGGCGGCGGTGGCGTTGAGCCTGGAGATGTTATAGAAGTAAAAATGATGTCCGCTGCCATTGTTACGGGAGCCGTTGCGCCCGTTGTTGAAGCGGCTGAAGAGGTCGAAGCGCTGCGAGTAGACGTCAAAGTAGAGAATCATCATAATGAGGAAATGGAGCAGGCAGAGGAACAGGACGCCCTTGCAGATGCGCTCCAGAGTTCGGCCCAACATCAGCCGGGTCATGACCGAGGACCGCGAGCGACCAAGATGGCGCGTCGCTGATGCAATCATGCGCTCATCGCGACGCCAAGTGTTCTCTCCGCATTGCTCATGGGCTCTCCGGGAGGGACGTAACGGCTCCGAGGATATTTCCTGCGTCCATTTTGGTCCTGATGTTTCTCCGCATGACCACGGGTGGAGCTAAAACAACTTCATCCCAATTGATCGTAGACAGACTTCAACCCAAAAGAGTACTCGGGTCATGATCATGAGCGTTAGCTCCGATATAAGGCAATGTGATCGGCGCTCATGCTCCGACGGCATCTGACGATCAATTCAGATCAATCAAAACATCGTCACAGGTTCCTGACAAAAAGTCATCCTGATGCCGTGGAGGATCTTGGTGACATGGACCTCCTGGTTGGTGGTCTCGGGCACCTAAGGGGGTAAAAAGAAAGGTGCCATGACGTTAATAATCACAGAAAAGACAATCTGATTTGCTTTTCAAAGTCAAAGCTTTATTGTCAAACACAGTGATACCTCGGTTTACGAACCCCTTGGCTTACGAACTTTTCGGTTTACGAACGTTAAATTTATGAACATTTTACCTTGGCATACGAACTTTACCAATGAAAAAAATCATTGGCGCCACCCTACCCACTCTCGAGGACTTGCGCACTGCAAGAATTCAAACTAGGGCGC
Source organism: Hippocampus bargibanti (assembly GCF_051943395.1). Taxonomy (NCBI): domain Eukaryota; kingdom Metazoa; phylum Chordata; class Actinopteri; order Syngnathiformes; family Syngnathidae; genus Hippocampus; species Hippocampus bargibanti. Next base: position 2,858,728 of record NC_142744.1, on the reverse strand, counting down.
GGAAAATCCTACTGGACCCTCCGCACCCTGCCCACCACCTTTTCCAGCTCAGGCAGGCGCTAACGATCCATGCGCAACAAATCCAGAAGACATTTAAATAGCTACTTCCCCAAAGCCATTAACACTTTGAACAGTAGCCCAAATGGAACTGTATAGTGCCTCTTTGCAATTTTTTGATGATGATACTAGTGCAGCGTGTTCTACCGGAAACAAATTCCTTGTGTGTTCTACATACAGTAAAGTCTCGTTATATCGATATCGGATATATCGATAGTCCCGGTTATATCGATACTATTTCTATGCACGCACGGAGAAAATTACATGCAAACAGGGTCGGATATATCGATAGTCCCGGTTATATCGATATTTTTTCCGACTCCCTTGAATATCGATATAACGAGACTTTACTGTACTTGGAAATAAAGATGATTCTGATTCTGATTATTCAATCTTAATGGTTTCCTATGGGAAATTAATTTTTGGGATACACATTTTTTCGCCTTACACACTATGTCTGGGAACCAATAAAGTTCGTAAGCCAAGGTATCACTGTACGTAGTTTTCTACAACATCTGTACTGAGGTTCTGGGTATGAATTTCAGCCTGGACTTTTCTTTTTGTCGGTTTTGGACTATTAATGTGGAGAACTGATCTCACTTAACACCGGTGTTTTGTTAAAGTTAATCTTGGAGGGGCTTAATGGGAGAGAGAAGGGCGGGAATTCATAATGAAATGCCCGTGTGTCAAATTATCCTTCACAGAACAAAATATATTTTTTTTTTTTTAATCCCAAATATGTTTTTAAATTAATCTCAAGAGTTAATACATCCATTCGGATGTATTAACCTTGAGGCAGAAGGTGTCATGTCAAATACAATTATGTTGGACATTCAAATGTTCCCATGCTTAGCCAATGAAAAAAGTTAGCATCGCTAAATGTAAAAATGGAACGCTCACTGTAAAAATAATAAAAATAATAATAATAATAATATTAATAAGAGGAAGAAGAAGAAGAAGAATATAATAATAATAATAATAATAATAATAATAATAATAATAATCATCATCATCATCATCATCATCATTATCATCATCGTCATCATAATCATAACAATAATAATCATAATAATCATAAGCGAACCTAATGAGGAATAAGCGGTCCGGAAAAATGGATGGATAATAATAATAATAATAATAATAATAATAATAATAATAATAATAATAATAATAATAATAACATAAGAAGAAGAAGAAGAATATAATAATAATAATAATAATAATAATAATAATAATAATAATAAGCGAACCTAATGAGGAATAAGCGGTCCGGAAAAATGGATGGATAATAATAATAATAATAATAATAATAATAATAATAATAATAATAAATAATAATAATATAAGAAGAAGAAGAAGAAGAATATAATAATAATAATAATAATAATAATAATAATCATCATAATAATCATAATAATCATAATCAAAATCATAATCATCATAATAATAAATTTAATTTACAAGCACCTTTCTGAACTCCCAGGGAAACTTTACAATGAAAAGAACAATACACCGAACAATAAAACCATAAATAAAACTAAATTATACAATTGCTGATTAAACTATATACAATAAGCCGTTAACTCATTCGCTGCCATTCCCAAATTTATTCAGGAATTGAAAAGTGTGACGCCATTCTCAAATTTGTTCGGGTTTTGTTTTTGTCATGCTTGGGTGCAGATAAAGCGCTGGCCGGACCTCTGGTAATGTTTTTCCCTTCCGCAAGGGGCAGCATTTCTCTTTTTTTTCCATGTTACCGCTTTGTTCCAGCTTCAGTTGTTGTTAAAGCGCTATATAAACCAATATGTATGTAATGCATTGGATTTTGGACAGCCGCCCCCATTTCAAGCTCAGATAACTACAGACGCATATAATTTAGGAATTAACTATTTTTTTCCAATGAAAGAAGAGAGTCTAAGGTTTCTTGCGCTGAATTGAATGTTGATGTCGTCCTTAAGGTCAATAAAACCACTTTATTATACAGTACAGTGTATTTCTTTAATTCTAATACCATAGCACATTTATTATACATGAAATAAGGTATATTTTGTGTTGTGTTTTAAGGCTTAGAAAATTAGAAAGTAGGAAATTATGTTTTATGGGGAGCTGGGAACGGATTATTCTCATTTTAATGGTTTCCTATGGGAAATTATTTTTTGGGATACATACTTTTCACCTTACACACGCTGTCTGGGAACCAATTAAGTTCGTAAGCCAAGGTATCACTGTACATATTTAGTTTTATCTGGTCATTTTGGTCTGAAAAAGTCAAAAATTGGAAAAACTGGAAAAAGATTTTTTCCTATTATGTAAAATGGCGGAAAAAAAAGATGGCGTCTTGCGTGTTCAACTTCATCTGCCTTTATGCAAGCAGCCGTATTTTACATTTAAATAAGCATGGTGGCGTTGTGATGACACCATTTGCGACGGTAACTCGCGACCGAAGTGTATTCTCTCAAACCTAAGTGCGATGTTATGTCGAGGAAGAAGAAGAAGGCATGGCGCGTCTCGGAAGGCGAAAAGGCTGACGTGTGTGTACGCTGCGTACGTGTGAATCAAATCAGTCGAGTGTAGCCGTTCGGGTCAAGGCTTTAAAAATGGAGAGTTTAATTCAAGCTGAAGGAGCGTCGGAAGGAAAATGTTTCACGCGCTTCGCTCATCGTTTCTGCTCTCGTCACATAAATGGAATAGATGGCTTACGCATAGCTGCAATATTTTAAGCTAACGCACGCACATAAACGTGATCACGAGTAAAAATATAAAAAAAACGACCCATTCTAATAATAACTCACAATCCACTTATGAATCATATCTATATAACAATAATATTACATTTCATTTGTAAGCGCCTTTCAAAACTCTCAAGGACACTTTACAGTTACTGGATCAGTTTTTCTGTGGGTGAGCAGCGGCAGCCAAATGAGCCAGCATTCACTCAATCGGGAAGTAACTCAAATAGATAGAAAGCAAGCTAGCTAGCAATTAGATAGCCAATAAATAGCCAGCTAGCAAGCTAGCCAATAGATAGCTAATACATAGCCAGCTAACCAGCCAGCCAGTTAGTAACTAGCTAGCTAGCTGGATAGATAGCTAACAGATAGCCAGGTAGCTAGCTAATAATAATAATAATAATAATAATTATTATTATTATTATTATTATTATTATTATTATTATTATAAGCTGGATAGATAGCTAACAGATAGCCAGCTAGATAGCTAGCTAATAATAATAATCATCATAATCATAATCATATCCATAATCATTGGATTTGGATTTGCCTTTATTAGTCTCGCATATGATCATGATAATAATAATAATAATAAAATAAAATTATATAATAATATCCTGTGACTGTAAAGTGTCCTTGAGAGTTTTGAAAGGCGCTTCTAAATGAAATGTATTAATAATAATAATAATAATAATAATAATAATAATAATAATAATAATAATAATAATAATAATAATAATAATAATAATAATCAGAGAGGCCAGACTGAGATGGTTTGGACATGTCCAGAAGAGAGAGAGAGTGACTATATTGGGAGAAGGATGCTGAGTCTTGAACTGCCAGGCAGGAGACCGAAGAGAGAGAAAGGTATGTGTTATCGCACAGGTGTCAAAGTCAAGGCCCGCGGGCCAAATCCGGCCCGCCACATCATTTTTTTCGGCCCGCGAAAGCAAATCAAACTTGTTAAATTCAATGATGATTGCTAAAATCTGAGCCAAAATGTCATATTTTTGGATGTCAACCACAATAAAAGTCATTCTTGACTTCAGATTTGAAAACGAGTTATTCATTAATTTGCTGTGTGCTCTATATGTAATATTTGAAGGGATTTAAACATTCTAATGGGTTCCCCAAATTCATAACGGCCCTCGAGAGGAAACCATAACCACAATGTGGCCCGCGGCAAAAAATGACTTTGACACCCTTGTGTTATCGGAACCTGGGAACGGATTATTCTCATTTTAATGGTTTCCTATGGGAAATTAATTTTTGGGATACACACTTTTCGCCTTACACACTCTGTCTAGGAATCAATTAAGTTCGTAAGGCAAGGTATCACGGTATATGCGGTGGAATCTTTGTAAAATGCGCTCAGTAGAAGTCATTTGACAAATTATGGACGCAACTTGTCCGGAGGTGTCGGTTGTCCTTTAAAGAGAATGGCATGGTCCACTGGACTCAGATTTAAAAATAAAAAATAAAACTAAAGTCTATCGAATGGTTTCTGAGGCATCACATGAACTCAGCTAATTGCGTGCGTTCTCCTTTTGTTTCCGCTTCCCATGAGGCGCGCGCTGACTCCAATCAACTTTGTCTATCAGGCATCAATGTTTCAAAGCGCCGAAGCGATGACCTTCCGTCTCTAATTAAAGCTCCCAGACGGCACGATACGCCTCTTCGCTATCTGATGAGCGATACCGAAGACGTTGCCGCACGCGAGTGCCGATATGGCCTCGTCTCGCGCATCGCGCAAAAAAAAAGCGCCGAGGTTCAGAGGCCAAACCCCTCCCCGGGCAGCTCACATTGTAGTGCAACTCGACGCTGTCCGGCCAAATTCCGACAAACTATGCTACAACGCAACTGCTACGGGTTATCCTTCAACTAGTATGTTTAACTTTGGCCATTTACACTTGTATAAAATTTATTGGTGCATTGTAGGATTTTAATTTGGTATGTAAATACAGTGATACCTCGGTTTACGAACCCCTTGGCTTGCGAACTTTTCGGTTTACGAACGTTAAATTTATGATTATTTTTACCTTGGCATACGAACTTTTTTCGTACACGGAGCTGCCTCAATGAGTGATGTGTCGTTCACGAACGAGCCCGTTCCTGTGACAACAAAATTTGTGATTTAGTCTTTTTTGTTGTTCTTTTGACTTCAAGACGCGAGAGTGGCTGCCTTTCCAGCAGCTCATGTATTTCTTTTTTCTACTTTCATTCCTTTTGTCACTTTGCTGCTGTGAAATGTAAATTTCTCCACTGCGAGACTAATAAAGGCAAATCCAATCCGATCCAATTCAAAATGGCAGTCGACTGTTTTTGTCCTCAATTCCCCGCCCCCCCCCAGCCGTCGGTTAAAGCCACCTGATTGGTCAAGAACGCAGCAGTGAGGGGGAGGGTGGGGTTTACAGATAGAGAGTGACGCCTGTTCTCCAAAAAGAAAATGGCTGCCGACTTTTTTTGTCCTCTATTCCCTGTCTCCAGTCTTCGGTTAAAGCCACGTGATTGGTCAAGAACGCAGCAGTGAGGGGAGGTGGTTGAAACATTAAAGAGACAGGCAGACGACAGTGAGAGAGTTTCAACTTTGATAGTTCAAAGGCGGAGTGTAGACTGCAAGGTTAAAATATCCTATTAATCAGGCTCCACAAACAACCAGCGCAAGCCATCTGTACACTTGATGCAAAAAGCTATCAACCCAGCTAAACAGAACACAATTGATGAGGAACAAGGTAAGATTATGGCCGAGAAAGCACCTCCAAGGGATCAATCATTCCTCAAGATAGTGAAAGAAGAAGGTTACGTTCTTCATCAAGTGTTTAATGCTGATGAAACCGGCCACTCCATTCCATCAAGCCATCAACGACCATCACAAAGGTCAATAAAACGATTTTATTATTCAGTACAGTATATTTCTTTAATGATAATACCATAGAACATTTATTATACATAAAATAAGGTATATTTTGTGGCTACAGAAATAGCAACTCGCTCAGTAAAAGACTCCCAAACACAAAATGTCCATCGGGACAGCAACATTCAAAAAAAAGCAAAAACTATACTCGCCATTGATGACAATAATAATAATAATAATAATACATGACATTTTTAGCGCCTTTCAAAGCTCTCAAGGACACTTTACAGTCACATACAAGCATAGGTACTATAATAAATAAAATATAATCACAAATAGAATGCAATAAATAAAATACAACTATAAATAGAAACAAGCGAGAGAGCTACACCGGAAATGCCATTTTAAATAGGTGGGTTTTGAGATGCTCTGCTCTTACAGTTGAAATGGGTCTCTCTTTCCCTACATTACATCGCAAACAGAACTTAAAAGACCTTCAAGACGTTTTATCTTCTAGTCATCTAATAATAAATAATAACTAAATAACGCAGTTATTCCGAGAAAGCTGCAGAGTGGACTTTTGGAGGGAAAAAAACTGGTGTTGTGCAAAGGGAGCGAGGCTAGCATGGCGGGTGGTAAATGATACAGTAGAAACAATGAAAGATTTAGCACCATACACAATAACAAAAAAAAATGATGGGAAAATTAAACTCGCGTGGGGGTGGGGGAGACCAGGGATGCTTACCTTGATTTGGTCACGGAGATACTTGCATCTTTTTGTCTTCTTTGCAACACATCGCGTTAGAGAATTCAAGATATCATAACAATAACGATTATTATTATTATTAATAATAATAATAAATCAATTCTGCATCCAATATAGACAAATATGTAGTCGCCGATATCTGAAAAAATATGTAGAATTAAATATATATATATATTTTAAAGCACTCGTGTGGTTTAGCTAGCGTCAAGCGTATCCGTCGCGTCGACGTCGTTCAAGCGAAAAGGAGGCGAGTAGAGAAGCGACGTCCTCATGGTTTCGTCCTCATTTTGAGGCGTTTGTTGGCTTTTTTTTCCCCGGGGAGTGGGCGAGGGAGGGGGTCAAGGTAACAAAAAAAAAGAAAGCGAAGGAATGATGGAGATGGAGGGATGCTCCTCTTCCTCTTTCTGGCAGGTTTCTGCTCCGCTTTCACTAACTACGGAAGCCCGAGGAGAAAGCAAGTGAAAGAGAAAATCGCCTTTTGTCTTTTTTTAATCTTCCACTTAATTCGTTTTTTTTTTTGTGTGTATTTTTTCAGACCCTAGCGATCAGGAAACGATCGTGATTTTTCTCGATATTAATTAAAGACACATAGACATGTACATATATGTTTTTTTTGACCAATTGAACTTTGAACTGTCATGCAGGCAGATGTTTTTTGGAATATCAGAAATACGATTTTAAATTCATTTTAAAATATCTAGTAGAATTAAATTGGATACGTGTGAGATATGAAATATATATATATATCGTTTAAAAATAAACAGTAATTAAACTACATTGACAAATATGAAGATCTCTTCTTTTCCTTTCGGCTTTTCCCTTCAAGGGGTCGCCACAGCGAATCAGTGTCCTCCATCTTCAGAGGTTTGATTCGCATGTTTGTTTTAGCCAAGCTTTTACGTCGGATGCCCTTCCTGACACAACCCTCTGTATTTATCCGGGCCTGGGACTGGCACAAGTAGACGCTGGTTTATGTCCCCTTGTGGCTATAGAACAAGCAACTTAATAAAGATGACGGCGCTCAGTAAAAGGCTCCCAAACAAAAAATGGTCATCGGCACAGCAACATTCAAAAAAGCAAAACTATACTAACAATTTGATGACAATGCACAGACAAGCATATATACAATAATAAATAAAATACAATTACAAATAGAAACAAGAGATAAAGCTACACAGATGTATTAAGATGTAATGAGCAAGTATGGAGAGAAAGAGGTCATCATTCAGAATATCAGGGGTGTGATTGACATTTTCCTGAAGATCAACAAATACTATATTTATTAATCATCGTAATGTACCAACACGATGATAGAACACGACCCAGAAAGCCATTATTAAGAAGATTTTTATTCATTTTTTATTTTTATTTTTTTTTTTTTTTTGGGGGGGGGGGGGGGGGGTTGTTCGTCAAATGTCAATATTTTGGCAGCTGCAAAAATGTTCTGCCTTTTTTATCTTTCGGTATGAGGCAAGATGGCGGCAAGTAAACAAGACAGGTTATATTTTCGAAATCATATTTGAAGTTTCAGTTCAGAAAATTAATAAACATGAAATCGCTTCAGTTATGTCAATTTTCAATTGAGTGGGGCAAGTTATATTATTGGCTGAAAACGGTTTTACAAAAAAAATGTCAATATTATCTCGAGATAATAGACATAAACAAGCGGTAGGGAGAGCTCGACATTTGGCGAAAGAGCTGTAATTTAAATATGTATATATTTACTTTGTTACTTCCGGGTTGAGTGAACGCTGGTGCGAGTGGCTACCGCTGTTCACCTGCAGAAAAAAATATCGCGTGACTGTAAAGTGTCCTTGAGAGTTTTTAAAGGCGCTTATAAATGAAATGTATTATTATATAGTTTTTTTTGTAAATGAATGTAGTCACAATGGCGTTTAATTGTGCTCTCATCAGCACTAGTACGTATATGTGTTAGCTGCGCCATCTAGAGGATTTAGCAACATCATCACTGCCAAAAATTTGGCTTGGGCCTCGTGCAGCAGAGTGCAACGTAATTGGATGGTTTTATTTTACACCCACGGACATTTATGAGGACACGATCAACTCTTTCTTATTTTTATTGGACATTGACTTTCTTGTCACCATCACATCAATATAACTGCGCACGCACACATTCACGCAGGCACGTGCACACACACACACATACAGAGAGTACCAACCGGACAAAATATGGAGGAGTTGGTACACAAATTGCTTCCAGGTTAATCATGTCAGGGATGTGGGTGGAATCACATTTGGAACATTTATGATAATGACAATTAAATCCAAATGAATAGTCTTTCACAAGTACGGGATAATTTACAAGGAGGGGAGATTGGTCGTTTGGTTAGTTAGGCTAGTCTGTCAGATTGATATTGTACAGTATTTCCCACCGACAAGGCCTGTGTAATTCAACTTTGGCCTATTACGGAATGATAGAATTAGTACATATGAGGACAGTTACTGTGCTTAAAAAATATGGACAAAAATAAAGAACAAAAAACAAAAGTAGTTCTACATTTCAATTGTATATATTTTTTGTACATTTGGAATCAAGTTTATATTCACATTTGTCTCTATTTGTGATGATACAGGCTTATTCAAAGGACAACCGACGCCTCAATGGACACAAGTTGTGTCCATAATTTGTAAAATCACTTGAAATGACTTGTACTGAGCGTATTTTACAAAGATTCCACCGCATACAGCTATATTTTCCGTTTTAAACTTGCGCTGAATATTCAGTAAGTCTTGTTTTTCAGTTGGTGACGATTCCTGACGTGACGTCACGGAAGGAACGCCCCTGACCGAGAAAGCGACACACAATGCATTTTGGGTACTTTGTTTGGTCTGAAAACTTTGTGTTGATCCGTGTTAAAAGGAAAAAAACATAAATAACGCGATGGTGAATCGTGTGTTGCACCAAGACTACTATTTCATACTAGTTGACACAAATCATCCCATTTCCAACTGAGCTTGGGCGCCATCTTGTGCATTTTCTGGGACGCTACATTGGAGTCCAGAAGCCTCAAAATGACACGGAAGGACTTCTTTAATCGATTGCAAACATTTATGCTTTCCTCTTCAGAACTATTTGAATCGTATTCATAACTGGATGAGTAACAAGAAAGCATCTTCTCCGAATCTGAAGCTATTGTTTTGATTCTAGAGCAAGGCAAGACGTCTTGGTGTGACGTCACGAACAAGGGGGCGGGACCTTCTGAAACTCGGCATCTCTGAGTCGAGTTTTGGGACACTTTAAGTCATTTTTATTGATGTTTTTCATTTGACCATAAATATCAGCGCGCGTGTTTTGGGTATTTTAGATGCTATAAAACGTTTTTCTGATGTCAGTTAGGAAACAAAAAAAATGGTGTCGGTTGTCCTTTAAGTGAATTCACAAATTGGAATAGACCAATAATGTTCAATTCCGTCTTTCATTTCAAGTTTAGGACTGTAAGACCTTTTTTTTGTGTTTATCCTATCCTGATAAAAATGTCCACCTAATTTCACAAAGATCGGTGACATCGAGGAGGCACAACTGAGTATTCAGGTCTCTGACAGACCAGGAAACCGTAATGAAAACAACGCTAAGCAAGCTCATGCTTCACAAGAGGAACAAAAAAAAAAAACAAAAACAAAAACATACACGCATAAAAAAAACGAAACATACGATATTCAAATACTCCATTTTAAGCATCATTCATAAAGAGTGTGAAGAAACAACGATTCTTCGTGAAATGACAATTCAAGACGATACACGGCAAGTAGAACATTTAAATAATTTACGGTGTATTATTTACACATCTTTATTTTTCCAGCGGTGTTGTTCATCTTCTTGTCGTCTTCTAGTCGCCCATCTTTACTTTCGACGTCTTCGAGTGAGGACAAGAAACATACATAGTGTCAACGCTTGCATACTTGACATTTTCTATAGAAGTACAGTGATACCTCAGCTCATGAACTTAATTGGTTCCCAGAAAGTGTGTGTAAGGCAAAAAGTTCATCTTCCAAACATTTATTTCTCATAAGAAACCATTAAAATGAGAATGATCTGTTCCCAAGTCCCCATAAAACATAATTTTCTACGAAATAAGCCTTAAAACGACGCAAAATATACCTTATTTTATGTATAATAAATATGCTATTGTATTATAATTAAATAAATGAAATGTACTGTATAATAAAGTCGTTTTATTGACCTTTGTGATGGTCGTTGATGTAGTTACCTCTGATGATATCCGAGTGAAGGTGCAGTGCTTTCTCTGCGACAATATCCTCACTCACACTGTCCTATGCTAGCTCCTATTCGTTAATCCAAATCAACAGACGTTTTTCAACAACAACACGGAAACACCCTTAGCCACACGTAGCCATGGTCGACTTAGCATACTGGTACTGGGTCGCTAAGTCACACAAAGCTCGTTTGTGTTTTTCGATGATCTCCTTCTTCTGATTTGACCGTAATTTACTTTTGAGTCCTCTTCGGCTTTTTCGGTCCCATAATAGCAAAAGTACTCCACTCGATAACAAACCACGTCTGAACTCAAAGAAAGGAGGTGAAAAAAACTAGTCCGTCAGCCACCTGAGTGGTCTGGTTTGTCCGACAAAAACTAGTTTGTCTGCCATGATTATATGAACGCAAATTTAGTGTTAATAAGGCGAAGTTTGTGAGCTAAAGCGTTCAGAAGCTAAGGTATCACTGTACAAGTAATCACGTTGTGATACTTCAAGTACTTTTGATATATTATACTGTCATGAAGCACAACAAAAAAACATGGTGAATAAAACGTATCTTTCGGAAACAGACGATTGATTCAATTTGACAATTTTAGGTTTCCCACTTTAGCACCATTTTCTTCGATTTAAGATAAACCGCTAAAAATAGATTTTCATATGGGACAAATAAGACACAAACGCGATATTTAAAATACTTCCCTATTCCAAGTTACTATCACTCACCTGCAAGATGGCCACAATCACGCCAAAGAGGCCGATGGCGCTGCCGAAAATCTCCACGATGAGGATCTTGACGAAAAGGCTAGCGTTCTGAGCGTCGGCCAGCGCCGCCCCGCTGCCAACGATGCCCACGCAGATGCCGCAGAAAAGGTTGGAGAAGCCCACCGTCAGGCCTGCACCGAACATGGAGTAGCCTGCTCACACGCAAAAGAAAACGTTGAGTCAATGTCATTTCAGAGCCGCTATTCCGTCACCTAGTGGGGGTTTGGTACTCTTACCGGCTTGGTAGTTCCTTGCACCGATGGTCTCTGGAGTTGTTCCGCTGAAGGTCTGCAAGATGATAGAAAGTACTGTCAAACCTTGGCTTACGAACTTAATTGGTTCCCAGACAGTGTGTAAGGCGAAAAGTGTGTATCCCAAAAATTAATTTCCCATAGGAAACCATTAAAATGAGAATAATCCGTTCCCAGATCCCCATAAAACATAATGTTCTAATTTTCTAAGCCCTAAAACTACACAAAATATACCTTATTTTATGTATAATACACGTGCTATGGTATTAAATTAAAGAAATAAACAGTACTGTATAATAAAGTCATTTTCTTTACCTTTGTGATGGTCGTTGATGGCTTGATGGAATGGAGTGGCCTGTTTCATCAGCATTAATCACTTGATGAGGAACGTCACCTTCTTCTTTTGCGATCTTGAGGAATGATCCCTTGTAGGTGCTTTCTTTGTGATAATTTTATCTAGTTCCTCATCAATTGTGATCTGTTTAGCTGGGTTGATAGCTTTTTGCATCAAGTGTACAGATGGCTTGTGCGGGTTGTTTGTAGAGCCTGATTGATGGGATTATTTTAACCTTGCTGTCGACACTCTGCCTTTGAACTATCAAAGTTGAAACTCTCTCACTGTCGTCTGCCTGTCTCTTTAATGTTTAAACCACCTCCTGTCACTGCTGCGTTCTTGACCAATCACGTGGCTTTAACCGAAGACTGGGGGCGGGGAATAGAGGACAAAAGCAGTGGGCTGCCATTTTGTTGTTAGAAGAACGGGCTCGTTCGCGAAAGACACATCACTCATTGAGGCAAATACGTGTATGAAAAAAGTTCGTAAGCCAAGGAAAAATTTTCATAAATTTAACATTCGTAAACCGAAAAGTTCGTAAGCCAAGGGGTTTGTAAACCGAGGTATTAGGAATTTGGTGATCCATTTAAAATTAGTAGATAATACAGGTAACATCCGACTTGCGTCCGAGTTCCGTTCCAACCAAACGGTTGTAAGTCAAAATGGTCGTAAGCTGAAATCCATTCAAAATGTTGAATAGAGACTTGGAGGCTAAATTACATGCAAACTCCCCCCCGCCCCCTCTGGTGCCATCACACGGTCGATTGCTGTGCAAGAGTGAGATGCTGGCTGGCCAAAATTGTCGTACACGTTGCCGGCCTGCTAGCGCGTTGCGTTGCTAGGCGTAGAATTAAATTAAAAAAAAATAGGGTCTGGAGGTCATGGTCGTAAGTACGGGTGGGCGTTTTAAAATAGGGTCTGGAGGTCATGGTCGTAAGTCAAACTGGTCGTAAGTCGGATGTTACCTGTATAATGTGAAAAGTAGAATCTGTAGTTTACCTCAGCCATGTTACTGATGACGATGGCCATGATGATGCCGTAGATTGCAACAGCTTCGCAGAAAATGATGCTAGGAAAGAAAAAAAAAATGTCGCTTGAGTAGATGTTCACAGGAAAAAATCTTCAAATCAAAGGAAACAATATCAAATCACATTTTATCCAGGGGGAAAAGACGTGTTTCAGGTCTTACAAAAGTGAAACGGTTCTTTCATGAGCCTACCTGACTAAATTTTTGGTTTTAATGCGAGGAGCCTTGACTCCGCCACCAATGATGCTTGAGCCAGTGATGTAGATTCCCCTGGGAAATAAACACACAAGCAATAAGAAACAAACCTGCCACCACTTAAAGGACGTCTCCGGACAAGTTGTGTCCATAATTTGTAAAATGGCTTTAAATGACTTCTACTGAGCGTACTTTACAAAGATTCCACCGCATATAGCTATATTTTACGTTTTAAGACTCGCGCTGAATATTCCGGAAGTCTTGTTTTCGAATTGATGACGATTCCTGACATGACGTCACTGAAGGAACGCCCCTAACCGAAAAAAAAGGACACATTGTAGCAGTCCTTCCATCACGTCAATGCATTTTGCTGTGCTTGTTTGGTCTGAAAACGTCATGTTGCACCAAAAAGAGCCAGAAGAGGGCGACCAAGCTCCATATAAGGAATTTATCAGGCTGTGGAAACAGGCTGATTAATTCCTCACAGGAGCTCGGTCGCCATTTTCTGCCTCTTTTTTGGTGACCCATTTCCCCCTAATGTTGCTTCAAAATGGCACGTAGTAAATTCTTTAATCGATTGCAAACATTTATGCTTTCCTCTTCAGAAATCATATTCATATTCACTAATCATATTCATAACTGGATGAGTAACAACTAAGCATCTTCTCCGAATCTGAAGCCATTGTTTTGATTCTAGAGCAAGGCGAAGACGTCCTGGCGTGACGTCACGAACAAGGGGGCGGGACCTTCTGAAACTCGCCATTTCCGAGGTCATTTTAAAGTAGTTTTGGGACACTTTAAGTCATTTTTATTGATGTTTTGCATTTGACTAAAAATATCAGCCTGCGTGTTTTGGGTATTTTAGATGCTATAAAACGTTTTTCTGATGTCAGTTAGGAAACAAAAAAATGCTGTCGGTTGTCCTTTAAAGCATTTTCTCCAAAAGAGGAAGAAAAAAAAAAAAAGAATTCCATAATGTGTCATCTGTCATGCAGTTACGACTCACCAGGCTGCTCCTACGACAGACAGCGAGATGGCCAAGCCGATACCCAAATTGGCCCACATGAAAGGTGATGTTTCCGTTAGGAACCTGAAAAATGATTTTTTTAAAAAAGCGAGAAATTGTAGTCATGAGTTGATTTTTTCTCAATTGCGCTAATTCCTTAACCTGCCCCATTTTCTCCCCTGGACCATTGAAGTATGTATCAATATATCAAAATTAAGTAGAAAGTCCAAACAATATTTAATTGCATATTTGATTCGTCTATGTACTATCTATCATCTATGTACTAGCTATCTATCTGTTTGCTTAAAAAGATAGAAAGCTGGCTGATAGATGGCTAAACGCTAGCTAAAACTAATAGATAATAATAATCATCATCATCATCATCAACATAATACATTTGATTTCTAAGCGCTTTTCAAACCTCTGAAGGTCACTCTACAGTCACAGTTTTTTTTCTGTGGGTGAGCAGCGGCAGCCACACGCGCCAGCCGGAATAACTCAAATAGATCGAAAGCTATATAGATAGCTAGCTTGCTAGATAGCTAGCCAGATAGCCACCTAACTAGCTAATAGACAACAAATAGTTAGCCACCTAGGTAGCAAGCTAGGTAGGCAACCAGATAGCCAGCCAGATAGCTAGCTAATAGACAGCAAATAGATAGCCAGCTGACCAGCAAGATAGCAAATAGATATCAAATAGATAGCTAGGTAGCCAGCGAGCTCGATAGCAAATAGATAGATAGCTAGGTAGCTAGCTATATAGCCAGATGGCAAGCTGGGTGGCAGGTGTGGTGTGGATGGGTGGCTAGCTAGATTTTTGAGTTTTGAAAGGCGCTTATAAATGAAATGTATTATTACTATTAGGATTACTATTACTATTACTATCATTATAAATCAACGAGCTCCTATACAAGAGGAAAGAAGGATGGATACTCACCATGCCACGTCAAAGCGGAATCCTAAATCAAATATTGTGTAGCAGATACCTGCAAGGAAATGGACATATTTGTATTTATCGGTGTTCTAGTGTCATAACAGTACATCCAACTCCAGCTAATAAATCACATTTTAGTGCAGAGGCATCCTAAATTGAGAATTGTGTCATGAAGAACTGCCCCACTTACGCCATGGGACGATATCACTTGAATACAGTAAAACACAAAATTTTGTTTTTAAAACGGCGCTTTCACTAAGGGTGTTTGTTTATTTTTGGAATTATGAGTAATATAATCATAACCACGACACTACAACATACGAGCACTTGAATGGTTATGTTATTGGCTATGTTAACGACAATTTGCTAACTAGCTTGTTCGGCTAGTTCCAACGACGTTTGACATTTAGGATAAAACGAAACTACATTTTGCAAATAATGTCACCCGAATGAACTAAAAAGTGTTTATTAAAAACTATGCGAGGGGGAAAAAAAATAAAAATTAGAACGACAGCGATCCATCGCCAAACACGCCGCAGTGCTTCCATGTCACCAGCATTTAGCCTTATCCCAAACCCAGCTGTCATACATGACACATACAGCGTCAAGCAATCCTAATAATAAGACTTTAGTAGTTAGAAAACGTTTCGGTAAATGTATTTTAATTCATAACTGCCAAGTTAAACGGTGCAAAAAGATCTTACCGACAATCAGGATTGTGCTCCAGAAGGCCAAAGTGACCCCCGTGTAAAGAATGGCGTGTCCGTCCATCATCCACTCCAGCAGCATCGATTCGGCGGTGCGCTCAGTAGATAAGCGGACGATTATTGGGCTCAGTACGAAACAACACAAGACTCAACTCAAAAAAATAGATTTATGAAATATGATGCGTGAGTAGGAGCGTGAAAAGCAGAAGCTCTCCAGTGTCAGCTGATCCAGCTTGAGTAGCATGTGATCAAGGGGCCGCGTTCCGTTTCGATTCTTCTGACCATCCTACGTCACTCACATTTTACGATTGGCCGATTGTCCTTGTACTTATTTCTCATTCATTTAAACACGCGTGTTATGATATTTTTCTATCACTGATTAATGTGAGTGAAAATATGCGCACCTGAAACGGTCGTAGTGGTCAGAAACTCAGATCAACTAGTTCGCGGAAGGCTGCGTTCCAATACCAGTGTGCGAACTCTCCCTGTAATGTGCGAAAGGGACACTAGGTGTGAGTGTTGCTATTGTTAAGTATTCAACAGACGACGACTAAATCTGGAGTGGTTCTCGGAATTATTTTGAATATACATGTACTTCATAAAAAACGCAACACACTAGCACCATAATTGTCTTTTTAATTTCAGGCAATATCCTAAAAATACATTTTTTTTGTCATAAGCAGCAATGTAGTGCAGTCCGCACTCAACTAAATACACTTTAAAGGACAACCGACGCCTCAGAACAAGTTGTGTCCATAATTTGTAAAATCACTTCAAATGATTTCAACTGAGCGTGGTTTACAAAGATTCCACCGCATATAGCTATATTTTACGTTTTAAGACTTGCGCTGAATATTCAGGAAGTCTTGTTTTCGAGTTGGTGACGATTCCTGACGTGACGTCACGTCAGAAACGCCGCTGACCGAGAAAGCGACACGCAATGCATTTTGGGTACTTTGTTTGGTCTGAAAACATTGTGTTGATGGCAAAATTAGAAGTAAAACAGATAAATAATGCAATGGTGACTTGTTGTGTGTTGCACCAAGACTACTATTTGATACTAGTTGACACAAATTCCCAGCAGGCAAATCATCCCATTTCCAACTGAGCTTGGGCGCCATCTTGTGCATTTTCTGGGACGCTACATTGGAGTCCTGACGGCTCGAATTGATACAGGAGGACTGCAAACATGTATGCTTTCCTCTTCAGAACTATTTGAATCATGTTCATAACTGGATGACTAACAAGAAATTCTCCGAATCTGAAGCCTTTCTTTTGATTCTTGCGTGACGTCACGAACAAGGGGGCGGGACCTTGTGAAACGTGTCATTTTCGGGGTAATTTGAAGTAGTTTTGGCTTACTTTAACTAATTTTTATTGGTATTTTGCATTTGACGAAAAATATCAGCCTGCTAGTTTTGGGTATTTTCGATGCTATAAAACATTTTTCTGATGTCAGTTAGGAAACAAAAAAAATGGTGTCGGTTGTCCTTTAAAACCAATGGCGCTTAAACTAAAAAAAGAATATTTCATATATAATACTATTCTGACAAAC
This sequence comes from Hippocampus bargibanti, assembly GCF_051943395.1. NCBI lineage: Eukaryota > Metazoa > Chordata > Actinopteri > Syngnathiformes > Syngnathidae > Hippocampus > Hippocampus bargibanti. Next base: position 2,841,312 of record NC_142744.1, on the reverse strand, counting down.
TAAATTAGCCAGTCACGCTAATGCACATCTTTTCAAAGCCCTGTATGACGAACCGGCTTTCTCGCTACATATACTGAATCATGAATAAACAAATAAAATGACAGCGCTGATGATACCCCGACTTGTTAATAAAACCGATAGATCATGTTATTGTCAAGAGGCTTGGCGCCCCGCTGACATGAATTGAGATTCATAAATTAATCTCATGTTCCCTTCATGCTCAAGCAGTAGCTTTTAATCAATCACATCCAGCTGTCTTTCACATCATTAGTATTCAGTCACATTCCATGAGCGACTGTTAAATTGCTTTTGCAACAAGTATGGCGATGAAAAGAGCTGACACTATTTCAACGAGGTAACCGTTTCATCTTGTCCTAGCCAATTAGCATTGCTAGCGATGGACAAGCACATAGTTAAAGGACAACCAACACGATTTTTTTTTTTGTTTCCTAACTGACGGGACAAATGTTTTATAGCATCTGAAATACCCAAAACACACAGGCTGATATTTTTAGTCAAATGCAAAACACCAATAAAAATGACTTAAAATGTCCCAAAACGACTTCAAAATTACCGAAAAAATGGCGAGTTTCAGAAGGTACCGCCCCCTTGTTCGTGATGTCACGCCAGGACGTCTTGCCTTGCTGGAGAATCAAAACCATGGCTTCAGATTCGGAAATGCTGTCTTGTTACTCATCCAGTTATGAATATGATTCAAATAGTTCTGAAGAGGAAAGCATACATGTTTGCAATCGATTAAAGAAGTCCTTCCGTATCAATTCGAGCCATCAGGACCAATGTAGCATCCCAGAAAATGCACAAGATGGCGCCCAAGCTCCGTTGGAAATGGGCTAATTTGTCTGCTGGGAATTTGTGTCAACTAGTATCAAATATTAGTCTTGCTGCAACACACAACGATTCACCATCGCGTTATTTGTGTTTTCCTTCTAATTTCGCCATCAACACGGATCAACACGATGTTTTCAGACCAAACAAAGTACCCAAAATGCATTGCGTGTCGCTTTCTCGGTCAGGGGCGTTTCCTCCGTGACGTCACGTCAGGAATCGTCACCAATTCGAAAACAAGACTTCCTGAATATTCAGCGCGAGTATTAAAATGTAAAATATAGCTATACACGCGGTGGAATCTTTGTAACATACGCACAGTAGAAGTCATTTGAAGTGATTGTACAAATTATGGACACAACTTGTCCGGTGGCGTCGGTTGTCCTTTAAGCCACATTGATCATATCAGTTATTATATTATTATCAGCAGACAGTTTGATTAAAAATAAGTAGAGTGTATTTTCAGCAACGCGATGCCTATTTGTATGCATCCTCATCACTCAGCCTCGAGCAGTAAACATTTTCATGGGGGAAAAAAAGCACGCCGACCTCGCCATGCGAAACCGTCAAGAACATTGTATAGTTTGCTTATTATAGGCTGCCTCTGGTTAAAATTCTCAAGACACTCCAGAGTAGCCTTGACCTTGAGTGTTGACTGTTTTTACCATCAATCAAATATTGTATGTATGCTTTTCAAAACCCTCAATGATAAGCGAAATCGGGATGAATTTTAGTTGCGGGGTGCGTACCTGCATCTGTGGGGGGGTGGTGGGGGAGACGGCGTGGTGGTACTCGGAGCCCGTTATCTTAATATGAGATGATATCAACACCCAGGACCATTTTTAACAGTAATAATAATAATAATAATACATTTCATTTCTAAGCGCCTTTCAAAACTCTCCAGGTCACTTTACAGTAACAGGATCAGTTTTTCTGCGGGTGAGCAGCGGCAGCCACACGCGCCAGTGTTCACTCAACCAGGAATAACTCAAAAAGATAAAAAGTTAGCTAGCTAGCTAATAGATAACTAATAGACAGCTGGCTAGCTAGATACTGAATAGATAGCAAAGAGATAGCCACTAGATAGCTAGCTAGGTAGCAAGCTAGCTAGTTGGATAGCAAATAGACAGCAAATAGATAGCAAATAGATAGATAGCTAGGTAGCCAGCCAGCTAGTTAGATAGCTAATAGATAACAAACACATAGATAGCTAGGTAGCCAGCTAGCTAGTTAGATAGCAAATATATAGCAAATAGATAGCTAGCTAGGTAGCTCCCAGCTAGCGAGTTAGATAGTGAATGGATAGCAAATAGATAGCAAATAGCTAGCTAGGTAGCCAGCTAGCTAGTTAAATAGCAAATAGATAGCAAATAGATAGCTAGCTAGGTAGCCAGCCAGCTAGTTAGATAGTGAATAGATAGCAAATAGATAGCTAGCTTGCTAGATAGCTAGCCAGATAGCCACCTAGCTAGCTAATAGACAACAAATAGTTAGCCACCTAGGTAGCAAGCTAGGTAGCCAACCAGATAGCTAGCTAATAGACAGCAAATAGATAGCTAGCTAGGTAGCCAGATAGCTAGATAGCAAATAGATAGCTAGCTAGGTAGCCAGCCAGCTAGTTAGATAGCAAATAGATATCAAATAGATAGCTAGCTAGGTGGCCAGCTAGCTAGTTAGATAGCAAATAGATAGCTAGCTAGGTAGCCAGCCATTCAAAACAAAAAAAATGATAAGCAAACTCGGGATGAATTTTGGTTGCCCGTCAGCTTAATATGAGATGATATTAATACCCAGGACCATTTTTAACAGTATTTTTAACAGTGACTGTCCTCGATTTGATATTCAAAACACAATTCATACTCATATAAAATCAAAACTAAAATAAAAAAAATAATTAATAATAATGAAAGGCCCGTGTGAGTCACACCTACAAAGCATTCAAACACAAAGGAACACGGGAAATACACAAATGTCCTCTCTGGCGGCGGTGCCGTCACCCGCTTAAGGAGAACGAGGCGGGCGAGCGAACGCAACACAATGTTTCCATTTCATTTCATCAAGCGCCATTAAACAAGTGCTACCGCGCATAGCGTCGCCGTGTTATTTTCTGCTTTCCTTAGCAGGATGTTGCATCATATTTCATAAAGGGGGAATGGAGGAGGGGGGGCGGGGTAAGGCTCGGATGTCAAAGGTTATGGCGGATATGTAAACATGACAAAGTTTGTTATGAAATAGTGGTTATCATTTTTTTTCTCGCCACTGTCAGCGCACGAGTAACTGCAATGTGGCGTTTGGATAAAACGTGTTTTAAAAAAAAAAAGTACACTGAGTCACTTTAACCGGTAAAACATTTGGACTTTTTTTTTGTTTAAAGGACAACCGACACCATTTTTTTGTTTCCTAACTGACATCAGAAAAACGTTTTATAGCATCTAATATACCCAAAAAACGCAGGCTGATATTTTTAGTCAAATGCAAAACACCAATAAAAATGAGTTAAAGTGTCCTAAAACTTCTTCAAAATGACTCCGGAAATGGCGAGTTTCAGAAGGAAAGCATAAATGTTTGCAATCGATTAAAGAAGTCCTTTCGTATCAATTCGAACCGTCGATCAGGACTCCAATGTAGCGTCCCAGAAAATGCACAAGATGGCACCCAAGCTCCGTTGGAAATGGGCTGATTTGTCTGCTGGGAATTTGTGTCAACTAGTATCAAATAGTAGTCTTGGTGCAAAACACAACGATTCACCATCGTGTTATTTATGTGTTTTCCTCCTAATTTCGCCATCAACACGGATCAACATAAAGTTTTAAGACTTAGAAAATTAGAAAGTAGAAAAATATGTTTTATGGAGACCTGGGAACGCATTATTCTCATTTTAATGGTTTCCTACGGGAAATTATTTTTTGGGATACACACTTTTCGCCTTACACACTCCAACCACTCAAAACAATTCCGTTCGTAAGTCAAGGTATCACTATACTATACTATACTATACTATACTATACTATACTATACTATACTATACTATACTATACTATACTATACTATACTATACTAGGCTAGGCTATACTATACTATACTATACTATACTATACTATACTATACTATACTATGCTAGGCTAGACTATACTATACTATACTATACTATACTATACTATACTATACTATACTATACTGTACTATACTAGACTAGATGATACTATACTATACTAGGCTAGACTAGGCGATACTATACTATACTATACTATACTATACTATACTATACTATACTATACTATACTATACTATGCTATACTATACTATACTATACTATACTATACTATACTATATTAGACGATACTATACTATACTATACTATACTATACTATACTATACTATACGATACGATACTATACTAGGCTAGACTAGGCGATACTATACTATACTATACTATACTATACTATACTATACTATACTATACTATACTAGACTAGATGATACTATACTATACTATACTAGGCTAGGCTAGACTAGGCGATACTATACTATACTATACTATACTATACTATACTATACTATACTATACTAGACTATACTATACTATACTATACTATACTATACTATACTATACTATACTATACTATACTATACTATACTATACTATACTATACTATACTATATATATTCAAACGGATCCTTTGTTCTTCGCTTCAGATATGAAAAAAAAAATAATCGTTGAGACGCAGGCACTAGCAGACGCTTGATGCATAGCGCTTTAAAATGTGGCTCACGACATTGATTTCCTTGAGAGTGTATGCTAGCTTATTAAATAATGGATATAGCCACTCAACCTTCAAATGAAAACGGGGCGCACTCCAGCGGCTTCATCAGAAACCCACTTAAGAATCTTCAAAGACTTGTATTGGTGTGCATGCGACTTTTCAATCCTCGCAATCTCTTTTTGTTCATGCCTTCAACGTTATCATTAAATATCTGGCAGAGAAATTAACAGACGTTAACTCATTCACTGCCAGACATGTTTAAAACTTGTTTAGTCCTTGTTTAAACGTTTTTTTTTTATGTTGCTAACCAAAACAGCAGCACTGAGCTATAATAGTCTCTTGGTTATATTCAAATGTGTATTAACACATGGTCATTAATTAATTCACTGCCAGATGATGTGTAAAAAAAATGTGCCCATTCCAGTGCCAGGGTTTTTGTCACCCACAGAAAATTGAGGTTTAGGACTACATAAAGATTAAATGCAGCGTAAGAAACCTTATACTACTTGTTTATTTGTTTGTTTATTTTTTTATGTATTCATGTACTCAATTTTTCATTCATTATTTTGTTGCAAAGTAGATAGACTCGGTTCTATGAATACGCTGACTTGGAATAATAATAATAATAATAATAATAATAATAATAATAATAATAAAAAAAATAATAATAATAATTCATAAAATTCTTAAAATAATAATCATAATATGATTATAGGAACATTACTATCATTATTAACAATACGACTTCTACCAGTACTATGACTAATACTACTACTACTACTACTAATACTAATAATAATAATAATAATAATAATAATAATAATAATAATAATAATAATAAAATGCTTATAATAATAATTGTAATATGATTATAGGAACATTACTATAATTATTAACAATATTATCTTAACAATACTACTACTACTACTACTACTACTATTAATCCTACTACTACTCTACTACTCTTACTACTACTACTACTAATAATAAAATGTTTATAATAATTGTAATATGTGTTAGGAACATTACTATCATTATTAACAATACTACTTCTACTACTACTACTACTACTACTACTAAGACTACTACTACTACTACTAATAATAATAATAATAATAATAAGCTAATAATAATACATTACAAATTATGCTAATAATATTATGCTGATTATTATTGCACATAGCTCCATTGTGGGACTATTAAAGCTTTCTGATTCTATTAATAATCATTTTTTTTTTTTTTTTTTTTTTACTTTTGTTACTTTCAAAATTCTCAAGGTCACTTTACAGTCACAGGATACGTTTTTCTGTGGGTGAGCAGTGGCAGCCACACACGCCTGCGTTCACTCAACCCACTCATAGAAAGCTAACTAGTCAGCCAGATATCTAATAGATAGCACGCTAGATAGCTAGTGAGCTAGCTACATTTAGCAAATACAGTAAAGTCTCGTTATATCGATATCGGATATATCGATAGTCCCGGTTATATCGATACTATTTCTATGCACGCACGGAGAAAATTACATGCAAACAGGGTCGGATATATCGATAGTCCCGGTTATATCGATATTTTTTCGGACTCCCTTGAATATCGATATAACGAGACTTTACTGTAGCTAGCAAATAAAGTGCTCGCTAGGTAGCCAGCCAGATAGCTAGCCAGATAACATATTGGATAGCGTAAAATGGATAAAGAAGAATTT
>NC_142744.1:2632500-2645000 GCF_051943395.1 Hippocampus bargibanti | reverse complement strand
TCTGTTTATTTAGTAATTTATTTATCGTTTATTTGTCTGTTTATTTATTTATTCTGTTTATTTATGAATTTATTTATCGGTTTATTTGTCTGTTTATTTCTTAATTTATTTATTTATTCATGTATTCGTTTATATATTCATTTATTGATGTATTTATTGATGTATTTATTTATTCTGTTTATTTATGAATTTATTTATCGGTTTATTTGTCTGTTTATTTCTTAATTTATTTATTTATTCATGTATTCGTTTATATATTCATTTATTGATGTATTTATTGATGTATTTATTTATTCTGTTTATTTATGAATTTATTTGTCGGTTTATTTGTCTGTTTATTTCTTAATTTATTTATTTATTCATGTATTCGTTTATATATTCATTTATTCATTCATTTATTGGTGTATTTATTGATGTATTTATTTATTCTGTTTATTTATTAATTTATTTATCGGTTTATTTGTCTGTTTATTTATTAATTTATTCATGTATTCGTTTATATATTCATTTATTGATGTATTTAGTGATGTATTTATTTATTCTGTTTATTCTGTTTATTTATTATTTTATTTATCGGTTTATTTGTCTGTTTATTTATTTATTCATGTATTCATTTATATATTCATTTATTCATTCATGTATTGATGTATTTATTTATTCTGTTTATTTATGAATTTATTTATTGGTTTAATTATCTCTATTCGTCTGTTTATTTATCTGTTTGTCAGTTTATTTATTTATTTATTTATTCATGCATTCATTTATTCATTCATTGATGTATTTATTGATGTATTTATCGACTTATTTATTTATTTATTCATTTATTTATTTTGTTTATTTATTGGTTTAATTATCTGTTTATTTGTCTGTTTATCTGTTTATTTATCTGTTTATTTATCCATTTATTCATTCATTTATTTTGTTTATCTTTTTATTTATTTACCTATTTATCCCTTTATCTGTATTTATTTATTTCCTTCTTTGTGTATCTATTGAGCTGTCGATTTACGGGTGTACTGATTTGTTGATTGATGTATTAATTAATTAATTAATTACTTAATTAATTAATTAATTTGTTTATTTACTATTTGATTTGTGTGTTTATTTTTTATTTGTTTATCTGTGTATTTATGTATTTATTTGTTTGTTTATCTATTGTCTATTTATTTATCTATTTATTCATGTATTTATCTATCTGTTTATTTATGTATTCATTTGTTTCTGTGTGGGTTTATTTTTATTCTATGTATTTATCTATGTATTTATTTAATTACTTATCAATCTATTTTTAGGTATCTATGTATTTGTTCATTTTTATTTTCATTTATTTATTTGTATTTATTTGAATGTAATTGTATTTGTTTGTTTTGTCTTTTTTTTTTTCCGTATGACTTTCACTGGCCAATGATCATTGACATTGTATTTATTACCACTCTAATTATTTTAATAAAATAATAATAATACATTTTATTTCAAGCGCCTTTTTCTGTAATTATTATTCATTTTTGTCAATATTGAATCGGACACTTGGACCTTAAGCGTAACACGATCTTATAGTGAGCAAAACACATATTTATTCATTTGATCAACAGTGCCTCTGTTGGTTACAGCTTTCCCTCAATCGCATCCCAAAAAAACGCAATTCATCAACAATCGTCCCTTCCCGATATTTTGATTTCTTCTTCTGCAAGTTTGTCCAAAGATCAGAAGTTCACTCAAAAAGTCGACTCTGTTTGAGTGTAAACGCACGGGCGAGCTCTTTAGCCCGCCCCTCTTTTCGCCTCTGATGTTACCACTTTGCATGATAAACAGCTTTTCTGCATGGCCCATATTTATTCATATGTGCAACGCGAGAAGGAGGGTGAAAGTTATTTTCAATAAAAAAATAAACAGTCAAAATAGATGACTGAGGTGGGGCGTGGGGGGGGTAATAACGTTGACTCGTTTGCACAGCGAGCGTCAAAAGAGGGCAAAGTTAATGACTGCGCAGGCAAAGCTGTCGGCTTACTCGCCGCTGTAGCCAATACTTTTTAGTAATAGCGTTAATGGCGAATTTGAAGGAATTTCATTTCCCACATCAAACGGCGGTGGCGGCGGCCATCTTGGGGGCTTTCAAGGACGAAAATCATCTAGCGAGCGTTAGCCGTGCCGCTAAAAATATTCAAGCAGAACAGCCGCCTCCGCTGGCAGGCTGACGCTTGTTAGACTCGGTCGGGGGGGCCCAGAGGAGTCAGCGTGGCCAGTAAGTAAGGTTATTGGCAAATAATTAGCCGAACCCATGGAATCAACTGGGATAGTAAAGTCCTCTGGGGCACAAGCGTCAGTGCCCCTGGCCTTCTTTTCAACAGCTGATTAACTTCCATGAAAGCTTATTAATAAGTATGTCTTCAAACTTTATAGCACGGGTGTCAAACTCATTGTAGTTCAGGGGCCACGTATGATCGTCAGGGAAAAAAAAACAAAGCATAAGTTGTATTTTTCAAAGCATAAGCATTAATATACAGTGATACCTCATCTTACAAACTTAATCGGTTCCCAGAAAGTCGAAAAGTGTGTCTTCCAAACATTACTTTTCCATAGGAAACCATTAAAAATGAGAATAATCCGTTCCCAGGTCCCCATAAAACATCATTTTCGACTAAATAAGCCTTAAAACTACACAAAATATAGCTTACTTATGTATAATAAATGTGCTACTGTGTTGTAATGAAAGAAATAAACTGTACTGTATAATAAATTCGTTTTATTGACCTTTGTGATGTTCGTTGATGTAGTTGCCTCTTGATAATATCAGAGTGAAGTTGGATTGGATCATCTGCCTCTACTCCTTCTTCTTGTAATTATTATTATGATGATGATTATTATTATTATTATTATACACCGGAAAATACAGCATTTGATTGGATTGGATGTACATTTATTCGTCTCGCGGTGGAGATATTTACATTTCACAGCAGCAAAGTTATGAAAGAAATGAAAGTAGAAAAAGTACAGTAAAGTCTCGTTATATCGATATTCAAGGGAGTCCGAAAAAATATCGATATAACCGGGACTATCGATATATCCGACCCTGTTTGCATGTAATTTTCTCCGTGCGTGCATAGAAATAGTATCGATATAACCGGGACTATCGATATATCCGATATCGATATAACGAGACTTTACTGTAGTTGCCATGCTTTCTCGGCGATAATACCCTCACTCACTGTCCCCTGCTTGCTGCTTTTCGTTAATCCAAATCAACAGAAGTTTTTCAACCTCTTCTGTTGCCTGAGACCGTTGCTTAGACAACACAGAAACACCCTTAGCCGCATGTAGCAATGTTCGACTTAGCGTACTGGTACTGAGATGCAAGACAGCAAGAAAAACAAAAACCGGTACAAATTTGGAAATGGCGCTCTGCTTGATATTTTCAATTGCCGAATAAATTCGCGGATGGCAGTAAATGAGTTTATGAAGAACTAGTTTTCAAATTTATCGTAAAAAAATAATAACATTGTGGTTTACGAGGAATAATTTGAAGTTTTAGTTTGGAAGCATGATGGAATTTCACAAGTTTGATTTGCTTTCGCGGGCCGAATGAAATTATGTGGTGGGCCAGATTTGGCCCCTGGGCCTTAGCTTTGACACCCGTGGTACACAGAAATCACCCATTGGGCATACCAGAGGGTAAAGACTGAAAAAGAAATTTCCATTTGCAGTGCGAGGCCTCAAAAAAGCTACCCTTTGCGACCCCCGCCCCCACCCCTCTCCACCAAGTGCCGTAGTTGTCCATCATTTTTAGACCCTCCCCCCCCCCAAAAAAAAAGCCCCCGATGGTTCTATCTCACCTCCTCAGCGGCCGTCATCTCCGCGTATCTCCAGATTGAGTCGTAGTTGACAACACCTTTGGTCCACTAGGCAGCAAAAATAAGAGAGGAAAAGAGTAAGAGAGAGAAAGTTGCCCGGGGAAGGGGAGGCGGGCTACGGGTGGGGGTGGGGGTGGGGCGGGGAAGCACCGCAGGCCTTGGTGTCTAATCACATGACAGCACTCATCAAGACAGCAGCTCCAACAAATCAATCTCCCTCTGACAGTTCATTTAGACTGAATTAATTTGGAATTAGGGGCCATTACGGCAATTGGCAGGCGTGGATATTCCCTAAACGCCGGCTGTTATCCTGCTTTGGGGATAAAGAACCCCCCCCCCCTTCCCATCCCCCTGCCGCCTCTTCCTGCTCTGTAGGATCGACTGGATAAGGTGTTTTGTGAGCTGATCACAGGCGGTGAGAGGTTGCCATTGGATTTTCTGCTTAACTAAATCATCCTTGTTTACCATCAGTAGTCAGTCACTCGCATTTGTTAGTTATTTTCGCCCTATTTTAGGAGTGACGCTGAACCAGAATGGGCCTTTAATGAATGAGAATCACAAAGCCTTTAATAGTTCCGCAATGGGGACATTTGCAAGGCGGTTCTTGTATTGATGTGTCAAACTATTGCCAGTGGCCAATTCAAAGTTTGGTGTTTCACAAAAATGGCAAAAATAATACTAATAATAATTAATAATAATAATAATAATAATAATAAATAAATAACAATAAATAATACTAATAATAATAATTAATAATAACAATAAATAATATCATAATATAGTAATAATAATACATATAATAAAACATAGTAACAATAATAATAACTAATAAATAATAACACTAATAATATCGATGAGAAGGTTTCTTCAGCCGTCATCTGTACAAAAGTGAAGGTTTCGGACGTTTCGCCTCGTCTCAGAGTAGGGACCTATCATAGCTGTAACTCTGAGAGTAGGGACCTATCATAGCTGTGTCCGGCGCCACCAGGTCTGGACATTAGGGATATATAAATGGGGCCGATATGACCAGTCAGACTTTAGTTCGCTGACGAAGCCTCTTGGATAGGAGGCGAAACGTCCGAAACCTTCACTTTTGTACAGATGACGGCTGAAGAAACCTTCTCATCGATGGACCACTCCTGTACGACTGAGAGCTTACACAGACGAACACTAATAATAATAATAATAATAATTATAATAATGGCTGCCTTTCCAGCAGCTCCTGAATTTGTTTTTTTTTACTTTAATTCCTTTCATCACTTTGCTGCTGTAAAATGTAAATTTCTCCACTGCGAGACTAATAAAGACAAATCCAATCCAAATCCAATTTTTCTTATTCTTATTAATTAAATAAATAACTACATAAATGCATTCATAAAATAAATAAATAAATAAATAAATAGGTACATAAATGAATACATTAAATAAATAGAAAACAAATACATACCCACATAAAATAAACAAAAACAGCAATAAATAAATAAATAAATACATAAATAAATAGATAAATAAACAGATAGATGAATATGTAAATAAATGAATACATTAAATAAATAAACAAATACCCACATAAAATAAATAAATAAATAAATAAATAAATAAATAAATAAATAAATAAATAAATATAAAAATAAATAGTTACATAAATGAATACATTAAATAAATTAACAAATAAATACCCACATAAAATAAATAAATAAATAGATAGATATAAAAATAAATCGTTAAATAAATGAATACATTAAATAAATTAACAAATAAATACCCACATAAAATAAATAAATAAAAACAGCAATAAATAAATAAATAAATAAATAAACAGATAGATGAATAGGTAAATAAATGAATACATTAAATAAATAAACAAATAAATACCCACATCAAATAAATAAATAAATAAATAAATACCTCAAATAAATTAACAAATAAATACCCACATAAAATAAATAAATAGATAGATATAAAAATAAATAGTTAAATAAATGAATACATTAAATAAATTAACAAATAAATACCCACATAAAATAAATAAATAAAATAAATAAATAAAAACAGCAATAAATAAATAAATAAATAAACAGATAGATGAATAGGTAAATAAATGAATACATTAAATAAATAAACAAATACCCCCAAAAACACAAATAAATAAAAAAATAAATAAATATATGAATAAATAAATAGATAAATATTATGACCTCAAATTGTGACCTCACGAAGCGGAGCCATATCGTTTCTTGCCACAAAAGCAAAATTGGGCGATGTTGTTAAGATAAAACGGAGCTCGTTCTTCACATGAAACACAATCGACATTGAAATACCGCATCGAATCGAACCTTCTCAAAATTCCCCCGTCCATTCCCAATTTATCGCACGCTAACCCCGATGCGCTTCTAAAATGACGGCTGAGCCTTTCTGACTTTCTCGTCAAACGGAGCCGACAAGCTAACACGGAGGTGGAGGCTACGCGTCTTTGTACCGCCGCGTGACATGACAGTAAATATGAACACTTGACACTCTGCTGTGGAAATACCTTCACTACTTACTTCACGTTGAAGAAAGACAAGTGAATGAAGACGTTTACGTGAGCCCAAAGGTAAACTGCGGGCCAACACGTTCACATGTAAACCCTGAAAATACACACACATATACACACACATGAAATTCTGCCCCGTGAACTCGGCACACCGTCATCGCCACGACGACACCTTCATTCAACACCTCCCAAAAAGATCTTGGAGGAAAACAAAGCTCTCATTTGCGTTACACAGTGATACCTTGGCTTACGAACTTAATTGGTTCTCAGAGAGAGTGTGTAAGGCGAAAAGTGTGTATTCCAAAAAATAATCTCCCATAGGAAACCATTAAAATGAGAATAATCCGTTCCCAGGTCCCCATAAAACATAATTTTCTACTTTAATTTTCTAAAACTACACAAAATATACCTTATTTTATGTATAATAAATGTGCTATGATATTATAATTAAAGAAATAAACTGTACTATATAATAAAGTCATTTTATTTACCTTTGTGATGGTCGTTGATGGCTTGATGGAATGGATAGCTTTTTGCATAACGTGTCTCTGGGTTGTACATCTTGGATGTTGTGATATTGTAACAGCAACTTTCCTCTTTGTTTCATAACTTTTCTGCTGTGAAATTTAAATTTCTCTACTGTGAGACGAATAAGTGTACATCCAATCAAATACAGTATTTTCCGGTGTATAATAATAATAATAATAATAAGAAGAAGAAGAATACAAAAAATACAATTTCTAAGCGCCTTTCAAAACTCTCAAGGACACTTTACAGTCATGGGATAAGAATGTTTTTTTTTGTGTGTTTTTTTTTGGGAGCCAGCGTTCACTCTACCCGGAAGTAACACAGCAGCAAAGTTATAGATAGCCAATAGCTAGATAGATAGATAGCCAAATGCGCATATAGCTAAAAACTAGATCGCTACATAGCTAGCTAGACAGCTAATAGATAACTCAAATACATAGAAAGTTAGCTAGCTCATACATAGCAAATAGCTAGTTAGCTAGGTAGCCAGCTAGATAGCTAGTTAGCAAATAGATAGCAAATAGATAACTAAAAGGCAGCTAGATAGCTAGCTAGATAGCAAGATTAGCTAGCTAATAGACAACTAATACTCCGGTGCGCCTTATACACTGGAAAATTCGGTAAAGTAAGCAAACATTTCATCCAATGCAATAAATGCAGCTTCAGCGGGTGCAAACGACAATGGTGGAGTGTGTATTTGCCACCTTGACATTCCTCATATACATCTTTCTGCCACTAAACCTGTGCAGAGTGTGTTGACTCTATTAACACCCCCGTGTTGAAATGTAACACCCGGATTGCAAATACGTATGGTTGGACATCCTTCTTTCATCCCGCAGCTCCTTCTCATCTTCTCATACGCTGAAAATATTTTGGTGGAAAAGTAGATGACGAGGAGATGGTTGACCACCAAATCATTTTTTTTTAACTCATTCACTGCCAGACATGTAAAAATATGTCCACTCCAGTGCCAGGGTTTTTGTCATTGTCACTCAATGACAAAAAACGAAGAGCTTCGTCAGCCAACTAAAGTTGTGCTGGTAACTCTGAAGAAATTGAAGGAAGGACATGAATCAGTCGAACCTCCCAGGACCTTGTAATACTTCAATCATATCAATTAAGCATGTGGCCGTCTGGAGAGTTGGGATTAATCTCTCTCCAGAGAGAGAGAGAGAGAGAGAGAGAGAGAGAGAGAGAGAGAGAGAGAGAGAGAGAGAGAGAGAGAGAGAGAGGCAGAGAGAGCGAGAGCGATAGCGAGAGAGAGCGAGGGAGAGGGAGAGCGAGAGCGGGAGACAGAGGGTGAGAGAGAGCGAGAGAGAGAGCGAGAGAGAGAGAGTAAGCGAGAGAGAGAGCGAGAGAGAGCGAGAGAGTGAGAGAGAGAGCGAGAGAGAGAGAGCGAGAGCAAGAGAGTGAGTGAGAGAGAGAGAGAGAGCAAGAGAGAGAGAGAGAGAGAGAGAGAGAGAGAGAGCGAGAGAGAGAGAGAGCAAGAGAGTGAGAGAGAGTAAGCGAGAGAGAGAGCGAGCGCGAGAGAGAGCGAGCGCGAGAGAGAGCGAGCGCGAGAGAGAGCGAGCGCGAGAGAGAGCGAGCGCGAGAGTGAGAGAGCGAGCGAGAGAGAGAGAGCGAGAGCAAGAGAGAGAGAGAGCGAGAGAGAGAGAGAGAGAGAGAGAGAGAGAGAGAGAGAGAGAGAGAGAGAGAGAGAGAGCGAGAGCGAGAGAGTGAGAGTGAGAGAGAGCAAGAGAGAGAGTAAGAGAGAGAGAGTAAGCGAGAGAGAGCGAGCGCGAGAGAGAGAGAGAGCGCGAGAGAGAGAGCGAGCGAGAGAGTGAGTGAGAGAGAGAGAGAGAGAGAGAGAGAGAGAGAGAGAGCAAGAGAGAGAGAGAACAAGAGAGAGAGAGCGCGAGAGAGAGAGAGAGAGAGAGAGAGAGAGAGAGAGAGAGAGAGAGAGAGAGAGACAGAGAGAGAGCAAGAGAGTGAGTGAGAGAGAGCGAGAGAGAGAGAGAGACAGAGAGAGCGAGAGAGCGAGAGAGAGAGAGAGAGAGAGCAAGAGAGAGAGAGAGAGAGAGAGAGAGAGAGAGAGAGAAAGAGAAAAAAAGAGAGAGAGAAAGAGTGAGAGAGAGAGCGAGAGAGAGAGAGCGAGAGAGGAACTAGCCCGCTAGTTAGATAGCTAACAGATAGCCACACGTCTGGCAGTGAATGAGTTAATAAATTAATATTATAATAAGTGTCTGAAATAACATCTGCCCGGATGCCCGGGGCGTGCAACTTTTACGTCGGGCGTACAACATACGCCCGACGTATAGCTAGATGGCTATACAGCTATATAGCTAACGGGAAGTAACTCAAATAGATAGAAAGCTATAGCTAGCCCGGGTGACCGACAACTTCATATGAAGGACGCCGCGTCCATTGAAAAGATTTCACGTCTATTGATTTGCCATTTCAAACCAAGTTCGTTAAAAATTACGTTAAAAGGTCTTTACAAAAGTTGCTCAACGTTTTGTTTTTTTTTTTTTTTCGACAAAAAGGATTTGCAAGCTTCAAATGAAGCCCGAAAAGGCGAAGCAGAATAATGGAAAGGCTTCGTTGACCCCGCACGTCTCTTTTATTCTTATTCTTTTTTTTATTAGCCAATTAGCCACCATCCCATCACCAGCCTCCCGATTCAGCTCTTATCCGCCCTCCAAAAGTGGCTCAGCCGCACGACCCTGGCAACACGAGGCAACGCTCGCCGCCCGCATCCCCAAGTCTTAATTCACACACTTTGAAGTATCTACGGCGCTCCGAGGTGAGGAGCCACTCAATCAATTACCAATAAAATAATCTCTTTATGATATTTCAAGGGTTTTTTTTTTTTTTTCTCCACCAAGCGACAAATCAAGTCTCTCAAAGTGCGTCGAATGTGACAGGGAGGGAGAATCAGTAAAAAAAA
Organism: Hippocampus bargibanti; assembly: GCF_051943395.1. Classification (NCBI taxonomy): domain Eukaryota; kingdom Metazoa; phylum Chordata; class Actinopteri; order Syngnathiformes; family Syngnathidae; genus Hippocampus; species Hippocampus bargibanti. The sequence continues at coordinate 2,635,162 of NC_142744.1, read as the reverse complement.
AGACGGCGGGAAATTAAATAAGGGGCGCTTGGGATTACGTTTAAGTGTGTCACCTCCGAACACTGCAGGGAAATGGCCAACTTGATCCATAAGCAGGTGGCGGGCGGTGCTGAGGAACCAGGACGGATTATTGCAAGCTGAGTTGAAAGAGGACAAACGCTTGCTTGGAAGAAAATGAAAAAAAAAAAAAAAAGCTTTTGAGCATCACTGATGGCATATTCCAGTCATTATATGATGATGATCATCATCAATATCAATATCAATATCATCATCAATATCAATATCAATATCAATATCATCATCATCACCATCAATATCACCATCATTATCATCATTATCATTATCATCATCATCATCATCAATATCAATATCATTATCATCACCACCATCAATATCATTATCATTATCATTATCATTATCATCATCATCATCATCATCAATATCAATATCAATATCATTATCATTATCATTATCATCAATATCATTATCACCATCATCATCATTATTATTATTATTAGGGTTTCCTCTCACGGGATGATATATATGATGATGATCATCATCATCATCACTATCAATATCATTATCATCATTATCATCATCATCAATATCATCATCATCATCATCATCAATATCAATATCAATATCATTATCACCATCATTATCATCATCATCATCATTATCATTATCATCACCATCAATATCAATATCATTATCATCATCATCATCATCATCAATATCAATATCAATATCATTATCATCATCATCACCATCAATATCATCATCATCATCATCATCAATATCAATATCATTATCATCAATATCATTATCACCATCATCATCATTATTATTATTATTATTAGGGTTTCCTCTCACGGGATGATATATATGATGATGATCATCATCATCATCACCATCAATATCATTATCATCATCATCATCATCAATATCAATATCAATATCAATATCAATATCATCAATATCATTATCACCATCATCATCATCATTATTATTATTATTAGGGTTTCCTCTCACGGGATGATATTGGATTGGATTGGATTGGATATGCCTTTATTAGTCTCACAGTGGAGAAATTTACATTTCACAGCAGCAAAGTGATGAAAGGAATGAAAGTAGAAAAACGAAATATATATATATATATATATATATATATATATATATATATATATGATGATATATATGATGATGATCATCATCACTATCAATATCATTATCATCATCGTCATCATCATCATTATCATCATCACCATCATCATCATCAATATCATTATCATTATTATTATTATTAGCGTTTCCTCTCACGGCATGATATATATGATGATATATATGATGATGATCATCATCATCACTATCAATATCAATATCATTATCATTATTATCATCATCATCAATATCAATATCATCATCATCCTTATCATTATCATCATTATTATTATTATTATGGTTTCCTCTCACGGAATGTCATGAATTTGGGGAATCCATTCACTACTACCACACCAAATTAATTTTTTTGCCGCGGGCTTTTCTGTAATACCGTACAATAACTATCTGGTTGACTGGCTAGCTATCTAGCTGGCTAGCTACTAGCTATCTATTGGCTTGCTAGCTAGCTTTCTATCTATTTGTCTTACCATTCTATTCTGAGTTACTTCCGGGCCGCTGGCGCGTGTGGCTTCCGCTGCTCACCCACAGTAAAAAATATCTTGTGAGTTTTGAAAAGGTGCTTATAAATAAAATGTATTATTATTATTATTATAATACGTTAGTGTACCGTATTTTACCCAAAAGCCTTGATTTTCTTCAATAGATGACCCTGTCTGCGCCTTATAGGTTGGTGCGCCTTATATGTGAAGTCATAATGAGTCGCAACAGTTTTCGCAACGACTGTCAGCGGCCGCCGAAAACAAGAGAAGTATGACGTAACCCCAGCATCTACCGTAGCGCCTTATAATATGGTGCGCCTTATATTTGCAAAACTTTTATATATGCATATATTATAATGGGAAAACTTTTTTTCATTCATTGAAGGTGCGCCTTATAGTCCGGTGCGCCTTATAGATGGAAAAAGTTTGAAAATACACCATTCAATGGGGGTGCGCCTTATACTTTGGTGCACCTTATACACCGTTGCGCTTTATACACTGGAAAATATGGCATATTTGGAAAACTTTGACATATTTATAGATTATATTTAGAAAACATTTTTTTCATTCATTGAAGGTGCGCCTTATACTTCAATGCGCCTTATACTATGGTGCACCTCATACACAGGAAAATACGGCATATTTGGAAAACTTTGACATATTTATAGATTATATTTAGAAAACTTTTTTTCATTCATTGAAGGTGCGCCTTATAGTCCGGTGCGCCTTATAGATGGAAAAAGTTTGAAAATACACCATTCAATGGGGGTGCGCCTTATACTTTGGTGCACCTTATACACCGTTGCGCTTTATACACTGGAAAATATGGCATATTTGGAAAACTTTGACATATTTATAGATTATATTTAGAAAACATTTTTTTCATTCATTGAAGGTGCGCCTTATACTTCAATGCGCCTTATACTATGGTGCACCTCATACACAGGAAAATACGGTACATATTTGGTATAAACTTGTATCTATTTCTATATTATAATTGG
>NC_142744.1:2620000-2627500 GCF_051943395.1 Hippocampus bargibanti | reverse complement strand
TCGCCGCCGCCGTTCGCTGTAAGAAAAATGTAAAAATCACCTGGACATATCTCAAATGGTGGTTGTCAATTTTTTTTTTTCACACCAAGAACCTAAAAAAGTACTTGGCTCTTCTATAGTTGTCCTTTAATGTGAAACAAGATGGCCGCCGCATCCGTTGGCCTTATTTTTGCTCTCTCTGAATCTTCAAGCCGAACTGTATGATCTCACCGTTTCCCTTCTATCAAACTCTTTAGCTCTCGCACCCTTTCTTTCACCGCATCTTCAGTCATTTTATTTTATTGTATTTTTTTTGTCACCACATAGGTGGATTAAAGCAGAGGGGCTTTTGTTTAGAATAAGTGAAGGATTAGGGAGAGATTTGCCCCCATAATATTTGTGGGCTTGATGGGCCTTTTATCCCTGCATGTCCCGAAAGCTGTGTTGCCTTTTGGATTAAGACGATACAATGGGGCTCCTTGTGCGGAGGGATGCAGGCCAAGGGAGAGGAAGAGAAGAGGGAAGGCCAGAAAAGGAAAGCCGACAGAGGAATGGAGACCCGGGAGAGGAGAAGGGGATGGTTGGATGGATGGATGGACGGACGAATGGATGCATGGATTTGGGGGGATGGATGGACGGGTATGGGATGGATGGGTATTGGATGAGTGGATGGATGGATGGATGGATGGATGATTTGGGTGGATGGATGGATGGATGGACGGATGGATGGATGCACGGATGCATGGATTTGGGTGGATGGATGGATGGACGGGTATGGGATGGATGGGTATTGGATGAGTGGATGGATGGATGGATGGATGCACGGATTTGGGTGGGTGGATGGATGGATGGACGGACTGATGGATGGATGGACAGACGGATGGATGCACAGATTTGGGTGGATGGATGGATGGATGGATGCATGATTTGGGTGGGTGGATGGATGGACGGACGGATGGATGGATGCACGGATGCATGGATTTGGGTGGATGGACGGGTATGGGATGGATGGATGGATGGATGGATGGATGGATGGATGGATGGATGGATGGATGGATGGATGGATGGATGCACGGATTTGGGTGGGTGGATGGATGGATGGACGGACTGACGGATGGATGGACAGACGGATGGATGCACAGATTTGGGTGGATGGATGGATGGATGGATGGATGGATGGATGGATGCATGATTTGGGTGGGTGGATGGATGGATGGACGGACGGATGGATGGATGCACGGATGCATGGATTTGGGTGGATGGACGGGTATGGGATGGATGGATGGATGGATGGATGGATGCACGGATTTGGGTGGGTGGATGGATGGATGGACGGACTCATGGATGGATGGACAGACGGATGAATGCACGGATTTGGGTGGATGGATGGACGGACGGATGGATGCACGGATTTGGGTGGATGGATGGATGGATGGGAGGATGGGTGGATGCAATGATGGATGGATGGGTATTGGATAGATGGATGAATGGACGGGTATTGGATGGATGGATGAATGGATGAATATTGGATGTGTAGATGAATGGATGGATGGATTAATGCAATGATGGATGGATGGATGAATGGATGGATGCATGCAATGATGGATGGATGGGTATTGGATGTATTGTATGGATGATGGATGGATGGATGGATGGACAGAATTGGATGGATGGATGGATGGATGGATGGATGGATGGACGGACAAGTATTGGATGGGTGGATGGAGAAATGAGGTGGAATTCTGTCCCCATTCAAGGAAAGTGACAGTTTAGAAACTTTGAGATGACGGATTTGTTCCTCAATCCAATTATAATAAAACAAACAGGCTATTAGGAGGATTCCGCTGACAACAACACCTCACACACCCTCTTTAAAATCAATTCCTCACATTTGTGTTAAGAAAAGAAATAAAAAGGAAATGGGAGCTGCTTTGCAAATATGAAACGATGCTTAAAAATGTATCCGTGAGGCAGCTCACGGCAAATTGCTTTGTTATTAAAAATAATGGTCGATTTTCAAGCACACATCAAAATGATGAATTGCCGTGGGATGAACAGATGCTGAAACACCCTTGAACGCTGCCGCTGAGGCTGACTTTTGCAGGATTGCGCACCTAATGTTTCAGGAAGTTGCATGAACATCATTAAAGGACAACCGACGTCTCCGCACGATTTGTGTCCATAATTTGTAAAATGGCTTCAAATGACTTCTACTGAGCGTATTTTACAAAGATTCCACCGCATATCGCTATATTTTACCTTTTAAGATTCGCGCTGAATATTCAGGAAGTCTTGTTTTTGAGTTGGTGACGATCCCCCACGTGACGTCACTGAAGGAACGCCCCTGACCGAAAAAAAAGGTCACATTGTAGCAGTCCTTCCATCACGTCAATGCATTTTGCTGTACTTGTTTGGTCTGAAAACTTTGTGTAGCACCAAAAAAGAGGCAGAAAAGGGCGACAAAGCTCCGTGTAAGGAATTCATCAGCCTGTGGAAAAGGGCTGATTAATTCCTCACAGGGAGCTTGGTCGCCATTTTCTGCCTCTTTTCTGGGATGCTACATTGCAGTCCAGATGCCTCAAAATGACAAGGAAGGACTTCTTTAATCGATTGCAAACATGTGTGCTTTCCTCTTCAGAACTATTTGAATCATATTCATAACTGGATGTGTAACAAGAAAGCATATTCTCCGAATCTGAAGCCATTGTTTTGATTCTCCAGCAATGCAAGACGTCTTGGCGTGACGTCACGAACTGGGGGCGGGACTTTCTGAAAATGCCCAATTTGCAGCTCAATTTTTTTTTGCAGATTTTGGACACTTTAAGTCATTTTTATTCGTGTTTTGCATTTGACTAAAAATATCATACTGCGTGTTTTGGGTATTTTAAATGCTATAAAACGTTTTTCTGATGTCAATTAAAGGACAACCGACGTCACTTTTTTGTGTTTTAACTGACATCAGAAAAATGTTTTATAGCATCTAAAATACCCAAAACACGCAGTATGATCATTTTTTAAATTAGTTTTTATCAGCTGAGTTGGGGGGTGGTGGCGGCGGTGTGACTGTCTCGCCATCTTGTCTTGAGCAATGCACCACTACAGGCTATCGGGGTAAGGGCAGCTGTTTTTGGGGGACGTTTAAGCCCCTGAATGCGGCCGGACAGCTACCGTCGCTCTCTAAGGAGCTTTTGGGTGGAGAGGCCGCTCAGGAGAAACTCTTTCTCGCTTTAATTGCTTTCGAGACGCCTCCCTACAAAGACACACTGGCCAGATTTACCTCCCGTTTAAGTTCTTATTTCCATTGGTTCACAAGTTAATCCTCTTTCTCGCGCAGGCAGAGAGAGAGAGAGAGAGAGAGAGAGAGAGAGAGAGAGAGAGAGAGAGAGAGAGAGAGAGAGAGAGAGAGAGAGAGAGAGAGAGAGAGAGAGAGAGACAGACAGAGAGAGTAAAATTTTAAGGTAACAGATGAAAAAAACACTATTTATATTACAATAAATTAAAAGATATTAACAATTCAATGCAAAGAAGACGTTTAAAAAATATGAAATATCATGTGTTTTTGTATACATATAGTAGATATTTTTTGTACAGTACAATATATATATATATATATATGTTTGTAAATACATATATATATGTTTGTAAATATATACATACATATATACATACATACATATATATATATATACATACATATATACATACATACATATATATATATATACATATATATACATACATATACATATACACACATACATACATATATCTATCTATATATATATATATATATATATATATATATATATATATATATATATATATATATATATCTATATATCTATATATATATATATATCTATATATATATATATATATATATATATATATATATATATATATATACACACATATACATACATACATATATATATATATGTATTTACAAACATATATATATATATACACATATATATACAAACATATATATATACATATATACAAACATACATATATACACACATATATACAAACATACATATATACACATACATATGTATGTGTATCCTTGACAGTTTTGAAAGGCGCTTATAACTGAAATGTACTATTATTATTATTATATTTATGTATTTTTTCCTACAAACACACACACACACACATCCATATACACATTCCCTTTGAAAGAGTATTTTTTTTCCGAATGGCCGTCTCTTGTATCCCAACCTGTTGCTATTTATGTCCAACACGGTCACAGATCAAACTGTCCCCATGCAGCAAAATCCTTTCGGAGAGAATCTCCCTGCAAACCAAAAATGCGAGTTCATACATTCAAAGAGGGGGGGGGGGCTACTTTGTGCTGCCCGTAATTCCCCCCAACTAAACGGTTTGGCTCCGGGAGAAGAAAAAAAAAAAATTCTCCTTCTGCCCCCCCCCCCAAAAAAAAAAAAGAAAAGAAAGAAAAGGGGTGAAGAAAAAAAAACCCTTCAAGAAGAGAAGGGGCATTATTGCCGTAATCCTCTTATACCCGCAGTCATTTTAAGACAGGGGCTTTTTGGAGGCTGGGGTGGCGTCTTGTCTTCCATATCCCATCCCAAATCCTTCAAGGCCGGGAGGGAGAATCTCGAGGCAAGCACCCCGGCATCTATTAGTCATCTCACTAAAGTCTCTTCTTTAACTCACACAAACACACAAAATCCCAAACGCAAACATACCAAAAGTTTCTTGCCATTCATCGCAAACGAGGCAGATCGCATTGCCGTGTCGTCGTTCGGAAAACGTGCAAAACTAGAATACTTTTGTTTTTTATGAATTTATTATTATTTTATTTAATAAAAAAATGATACTAACACTACTGTTGGTTTGTCTTTCTTTCTTATTTTGTTCACACACCAAAATAAAAAAAACACCTGCAACGAACGAGATCAATGACGAGAAAGTCGAAGTTCCGGTTCGGGGGGCGTGGCCTAGGCCACTTCATTTTATTAATTTATTCGTTTTATTTAATAAAAAAATGATACTACCACTACTGTTGGTTTATCTTTCTTTCTTTCTTTTTTTGCTCACACACGAAAATAAAAAACACCTGCAACGAACGAGATCAGTGACGAGAAAGTCGAAGATCCGGTTCGGGGGGCGTGGCCTAAGCTGCTTTGTTTGATTGACGTTAACGAGCGCCAATTGCGAGCGAGGGCGAGGCCACCCATACGTTTTTTAATTAATTTATTCTTATTTTATTTAATAAAAAAATGATACTAGCACTACTGTTGGTTTATTTTTCTTTTTTTTTTGCTCACACACGAAAATAAAAAAAAACACCTGCAACGAACAAGATCAATGACGAGAGAGTCGAAGATCCGGTTCGGGGGGCGTGGCCTAAACTGCTTTGTTTGATTGACGTTAACGAGCGCCAATTGCGAACGAAGGCTAGGCGGCCCATACAGTTTTCCTAAATAAAAATTCCTCCTCCTTCTCTATTCCCACTCGGACGAGTCGAGCGCGAGTCCGCGAACGCGCGCGCGCACTGTGGACTTGGAAACAACGAGACTGACACTACTTTTGACCAAGTTGGTGGAAGAAAAAAAAAGATTTATCGCGTGATTACGAACAGACATTAGAAGGTAAGAATATTTTTTTAATAACCAAAAAAAAAAAAAAAAAAAAAAAAAAAAACACGGTTACGTCTAAACTTCTATTTTTTTTTTTTACTAATATCGCTTCTAGATGTTTACTTATTTTGGTCATTTGAGAAAAATGTTGATAAAGGGAATGAAGTTAACGGAAAAGTGAGGCTCCGAGTCCACGTTACGTCGAATAGTGTCAACGTTTTGAAGTTTACGACAAAAAAATTATTATTTGTTTTTATTTGTTATCAATTTGATTTGATTTGTTCATTACGGCACAAAATATATGGTACGAGTTGGTTTTAGTCACGTGACATCCCAAATTAATCGTTTCCTGTTTTTGGATTGAGTTTTATTTACACCTTAAATCTGGTTAAAAAAACGTCTCACTATTTGGCAGGAAACCCACGTGATTTTTTTCAGTGAAGAAACGCCGTGATGATCATTTTGGTGCAGTTGTTGGAATAAATTGACATGTTTGGTAGAATTTGGAAGATGCACCCAATGAGTGATTAGGTAAATCTTTCATTGGGGTTCAAATAAGCAAAAAAAAGCATAAACAGAGCAAAATAAAATAAAGAAAGAAAACTCTATGACGCTGCAGGCAATAAATAATTGGTCAGATAAAGAAATACATCCAATAAAATATTTTCCAAAATGTTGAAATGTTCGTTATGTATAAACTTGTCAACGTATTCATTCCAATCTAAAAAAATAGCACAGTTTAATAATAGTATTAATAATAATAATAATAATAATAATAATAATAATAATAATAATAATAATAACAATAATAATAATAATTGTAAGTGTGTTTCTAAGCTCCCAATGACACTTTCCACTGACAAAACAGGGACATAAATATAATCACAGATAAAATTATAAATAATAACAAGATTTCAAAGTAAAAAGAGCCAGAAATATCCTGAAAAAAAACTTAGAGGTATGCAACATGAATCATAAAATAATGAAAATAGTAATGAACGCCACAAGTTAAGCACTATTTAGCATATACAGAATGTGCTACTTTGAATAATAATAATACTTAGAGATGCTTGCGATTAACAAATATGCATATTTTAGAGTCTAACAGTCGTAAAGTCCTCGATGACTTGTTCATGTTGAAAACTATTTGAAAATGTGACAGAAACGCCATATAATTATAAATATAAACATATATAAATCTAAATATATAACTAAGATAATTATTAATTACAAATAATTATTATTAATATATATAACGTATATAAATATAACGAGAGGAAAATCGATATATATTTTAAATGAAATCTATATCTATATCTATATATGAAAATTTTCATTTCTGACAATTTCAACATACATTCCAAAGCTGCAGCCTGAAAAAAATTTCAGAAGTGGCTAATTTTAAAGGCTCTTAAAAAATAAAATGTATGATTATTATGATTAGAATTATTGTGATTATTATTGTGATTATTATTATTATTGTGATTGTTAGTGTGATAATTAATGTGATAATAATAATCATCATCATCATCATAATACATTTCACTTATAAGCACCTTTCAAAACTCTCAAGATCACTTTACAGTCACAGGATAAGTTTTTCTTGTGGGTGAGCAGCGGCAGCCACACGCGCCAGCGTTCACTCAACCCCGAAGTAACTCGTATTATTATTATTATTATTATTTAGTAGTAGTAGTAGTAGTATTACTATTATTATTACTATTATTATTATTCTTACTATGATTATTATTTTTATTATTTTTATGATTATTATTTTAATTATTTTTATGATTATTACTATTATTATTATTATTATTATTAAGTAGTAATAGTAGTAGTATTACTATTATTATTACTATTATTATTATTCTTACTATGATTATTATTTTTATTATTTTTATGATTATTATTTTAA